>NW_025108646.1:42500-74481 GCF_011392965.1 Frieseomelitta varia
CTCGTGAAATTTTCCCTTCTTTCTGCCCCTTTTTTCTCCCCCTTTGAAATTTCTTTCGCGGCTTTTGTTTTTCCCTCCAACCTGTCGTTGAATAGCTCGCCTGTTTGTCGTAATAATAACGTTGTGATTTCTTTTCTTCTTTCCATGGAAGCCTCGCGTAATTTCGCGTTGCATATCGACATCTCATTTTGCTGAAAATCGATAAAGTCGAATAATTGTTAAGTTAGAGCGAAAGAAGTAAATTTGTAAATCATTCATTGTTGTTGAGAGATCCATTTCCCTGATGATCGTTAATAGTTTATCGTTAATTTTTCTTTCACGTCGATCGGTATCGAGAATTCGAATCGAATTATCAGTTTGCGAAATGACTGTATGAATCGAGAGTATTTCAGAGGCGAAGGTAATGCAGAAAACTCGTAATCCTTGCCAGGCACACCTTGAGAGTGTAGATAATCCTCTGATTCATTATTTCGTTACATTAACCACCGCTCCAGATAACACCGTGTGCTATCCTTCCAGCGTGCGTTTTACGATGTGATCATTATATTCTTCCACAGGAAATGTACATTCTGTGTGCGTTTTAACGAAGCGTTTTATCGTAATTAACATACTTTTACCGAAACTAGTGGAAACGAATTGATGATGATATTTTCAATTCGTGGAAAGTAACATGTATTTATAATGTAATTTTATCGACGAAGTCGTCAGCTTCTCACACTGAACTCCAAAAATTTCGATTCCGAATAATATTTACTCAACTGTTTGCTAAAAAAAATCACTTTACATTTAGATGTCTACATTCAGATCTAGAGTTGAAAGAAAAATCGAGAAACAGGTGAAATGCGTGTTCGTCGAAGCCGAGAATGAAAATTTGAAACGATTTTGATTTGTTTTACGCAAGCTGTCAATTTCACGAACGATGAAAAACACGGCTGTCCGACAACATTGTCCCCCCCCCCCCCCAAAGAGTAAAGTTATGCGACCGATAAAGACAAATAAACGCGTCTCATGTGTAATTACGGGTTTTTCGTTTGCGAATGCAAGCCATCCGGAATAACCACAGGCTTCACGTTTTAAAAAGTAAACAGGTTTAAAAAAGCGCACCGTATTTTCATGCAGCGGTAATTGAAAACGGTATTTCCGAAGTTTCACCTGAAAAACACAGCAGCTGCTGTGTTTACGAATACGTAGAGCATATTTTCCTATCTGAAGAATGCACGCCGAGCGTTATCAGCGTTTGTCTAATTACAAGCGATGTTCGACTAATTGATGTTTAAATCACAGATTTTTCACCGTCGGTTCTTTTTCGTGATTTTCGTAATTTTCGTTCACTTTCGTTGTAAACAAAAGTACAGATATTGTGTAGACATTGTAACAAAAAATATTTCGTCAACTCCTACAACAAGTAGAAATATGAATCAAGTATTTTTCGTTACGCGAAATATCCTTCGGATTGCAATTTGAAAGAAGTGTCTGCAAGGGATATTACGTATCTTTTATCACCGATATCGAGAATGAAAAGTACAACAAGCAATTCGACGATCGAGACGAGACAAAATTACGTCGATTACAGTGTCGTGCAGAGCCATAACGGATAACATTTGTTAGGCAACAATCCAGCCATTGAACGAAACGCTGAAATCGAGCGAAAGACAAAGCGCGTAATTAGAATGATTGTTAGAACGTCGCTTGTAACCAATGGCGCAACGTGCGTTGTATCATTATCACGAATATGAAACCTAGTTACATTATCAGCTTGGAATAGTTTTATATTACACGTGGTAGTGGCCGTTAATGACGAACACGGCTCGACAACGCCTTTTCCAGTATCTGCTCGCTTTAATTAACCGCTCGGACGAGCTGAACGCGCGCTTTGCAAAAAGAAAAAGACAGACGTGCGATGTTGGTACGCGGGTGTACGTGTGTGGGTAGTTCTATCGCCGAGGATGGGCCTTCCGTCGCTCATGTTCGTTCCTTGACATTGTGACCTCGTATTTATACGGCCAGGTTGCTGCTTTACTGGTTTATGGTGGCCGATGCTCGCCGCGTTGGCAAAGGTACCGCGCAAACAAATCGCGACAGCCGTCGAATTTGAATGACAAAAGGCCAGCTTTTGCGGAGACTGTAAATTACGTGGCAATTACGACTGTACCGCGGCCGAAAATTTACGAGCACGTGTGCTAGGTCTCTCGCGTCCGCACTCTCTTCCCTATTGGTTTTCAAATTTTTATTCAATCCCATCGCTTTCGTTAACTGACCGGCCGGTTGTGACCGAGTGTTATAATTTTGACGAAAGGGATTCGCCATTTTTACGAAAAAAAAAAAAAGAAAGTGGAAATTACGTTTTTTTCTCGGCCATTAACGAGATTGCTAGCTCGTGGAACTGTCCGAGCGAGTTGAATCGATCAGGATGGATAAATCAGCTGGGAATATTTGGTATAATATTTGCGTAAAAATTTCCTAGATTAAGCGTTTTATATATATATATCGAAAATTAATTAATTCTGACTGATTGAACGTTGTTGAAAAGTAAGTCTAAATATTTATCGCGGACCACGTGAATTCCACTTTCAATTTTTAAATTCTAAACACAAAAAAAACAAACAAAAAAAAAAAAAACAGAAGGAAAGAAAGTTGAGCCACGTCGAATGAAAAGCAAGAACACCTTTTTATATTAAATTTCTCATTGTGGAAATGAAACTCTGCGGTGCTTGCAAATGATCGCAAAAGGTAGAAGAAACGCAACAAAAATACCTGTTCTCTCTCAGAGCACGGTGGTCCGGTCGTCATCTGCTCCTTTTTCCCTCTCTCGGTGCAGAACGCACATGTTCCTGTGGGCGTGCGTGCACGCGTATAAACCAAGGCTCGGGGGCCCAGACGAGCGAACGTATCGACCTTCGGCCAAGTGATACCTGCTCTACCTCCGGTTTCGAGGCATACTTTCGTATTTATTGGTTCAATCCGGAAGGCCCGATTTGTTCGATGCCTCGGCCGCGTATCTCGCCAATCAACATTCCAAGCATAGGGACCACGTAGTCAATTACGGCACCCGCGATACAATCAGCACCACTGCGCGCCTATTTGTTTGTTCGGTTGCTCTTTCATGCTGCAATCGGCAACCATGCTTGCGAGAGTACCGCAAGCTGGTTTAAGAAAAATCTCCTCTCTCCAAGAGAGCAATGCAAGTTTTTCCTAAGCACTGGAATTTTTTTCGATATTTGGAGACAATTGCTTGAACGAAGATCTTTTTTCGAAAGATATATATATATATATATAAAGATATAATAAATATATATATATATATATATATATATATATATATATATATATATATATATATTTCGAAAGATAGGTGTATTTTCTATTGTATACTCTGTCCCGTGTAATTCTTCTCTTCGAACACTTTATATTTTGATCAAAAATATATATTAGGTTGGCCAAGAAGCTAAATATTTTCTTTTTTTGTGTACAAATGATAGAATTTTTTACGAGAAGCGCAAAATCTTTATTACACGACACATTGTCCATTTCGTTCGATTACTTTTTGCCATTTTTTTCGGTCAACTTCAAAGTTCTTATCTTTTTCGACAAAATGACAGTTCTCGGAACGATTCGATATTCTCGTCAGCAACGAACAAAGGTCAGTCTCGTACTTTCAAGGTTTCTTTATCACGCACATTAAATAATTTCGTAAGTTTGTACAGTATTGTTTCCTCCCTTTTCAGAAATATAACAAAAATTATTGATTTTTCACTTAGAAATCGACGCCAAACAAACAATTGCCAACTAAACCGTGTATTTCTTTTTCTAAAACAATCCGTCGGATTATACAATAAATTTTGGGGTATAAAATGAAGTTTAATTACATTTCAAGTTACGTACATATGTCTGTTGAAAAAGCAGGCAATTACTTCTTGGTCAACTCAATATATTTATAAAATTATATACATTATATCTACGAAAAGAATTTATATTTCAATCAAACCTCTGCTCTCGTTTCAACTCTAATCGTCTATTTTGGAATTTCAATTCTCAAACGATGTAACGAATGTAACGAAAGAAAACTCGTTCTAAAACTTATCGTGAATTATTCATTGTTTCGCAAAGAGCCCTGTTACCACCGCTCGTATTAATACGTAATCCGAACGCGGAATAATCAGGTGGTTCGAAGTGTCATCTTGAACGAATAGGGATGGTGTAACGCGTGATTGTTGCAGATGCGCGAACCAAGGGAAACAGGCTATGATCGAGCAATTTAGTAGTTTCAGGTATTCCAGACAAGAGGAGACAGCGAGAAAGAGTGTGTATGTGAGAGAGTACAGCGACCGAGTTCGTCGTATAGTATAACTGTACGCAGACCAGCGGTAATAGCGTTTAAATATTTGAGCAAATGTTCAATCGATATACCTATCCCTTAGCCAACCCCGTCACAGCTCTTTCTCAACCGTTCGTACGTATCCAGCTCCTTTCCTCTTTCTAGCCCGTTCTACCTTGGTAGGCGGCCGATCGAACACGTTCCCATGAAATATCAAACGCCACGAATGAGATTCTCTTATTCTACGTAGAAAGGGAACAGGGAACTCCGAAGAGAAAGAGAGAGAGAGAGAGAGAGAGAAGACTCGCGACAATGGACATTATACTTTAGGCTTTCGACGACAGCCTATACGGCACGTAATTGATCAGAGATAGACACGATTAATGATACGGTTTGATTATTCTGGATGTGATTCACTCGGTTGTACGTTGAAAGTTCCTTTGATAACGAACGTCGATTCGTCAATATATATATTATATTGTGACTATAGGCTCTGTTTGAGCGGAGCAATTTTCGTATTGGTCCCTTCTGCTCTGTTCCAAGACAACCTGTTAACGTCGTTTGTCTCAGAATTTGAGTAAGACACGTTCTTCTTTTTTTCTTTTCTTTCTTTTTTGAAGAATTAAAAGTATCAATCCGTATTTCGAATCGGTGGAATTAATTTTTTGAAACAGATTCCTTTAAAAATGCGATCTCTTGCCGAAGAACGTGCTAACTTTACATTGAAACTTTGGTGACTTCAAAATACAGAGTTACTATCTTTGGACAGACGAATCTCTTCTGCGATATTCAGACGAAAATTTAATTTCAGTGATTGCTTTGTTGAAGTAGGTAACTTAGAACGTTGGATACGAGCGTTGAAGAACCATATCAAGCACGTGAAAAAATATTTTTTCTACGTATTAACCTGCGAGCGTCTCAGAGACGTCATTGTCGACTTTAGCTTAGAAAGTCCACGACGTCTCTCAGACGTCATTGCATGCCAAGGGGTTAATCATCATTTAACGATATTCCAATTTGAGAAAGAAACTGGCCGTAGTTACAACGCCTTATTTCGCCTTTCATGGCAAAACGATTGGACGACGAAAGCTATTCCAATGTTGGAAGGGAAGGGCGATGAAATATAAATGAATATTTCTACGGTGTATCATCCACGGAGGTGATACGTAACACGCATCTGGATCAGGAGAAGTAATCAGGTGAATCTTGATAGGGCGTACTGCGCGTATAAGAAATTTATGATTTTCGTAGAAAGAGCCATTAATAATCTTTCGTTTCTTTCTGCGTCTTCGCCTTCCTTCTTCCACTCCTCCGTTTCTTTCCGCGATTTAACGATAAGATTTCTTCTTCTTCTTCTTCTTCTTCTTCTTCTTCTTCTTCTTCTTCTTCTGCTGCTGTTGGTGTACTTACTACGGCGCAACTCTCTGCCGTAAGCCATCTCTTCCTCTCGTTTCTCTTCTGCCTGTCGAAAGAAAGAAACATAGCTTTCTCCAACACCTGCGAAAAGGCCAAGTTTGCCGAAACGTTAATGAAGTAGCATCGCGGCAAAGCGTCGTAATAAAGCACCGTGGCCGGTTGCCTTTCATTATAACTAACATTGTCCTCTTTGCATCTTAATGGCGCATAAGGGAAAGTATCAAGCATGATATTGCCTCCGCGCGAGTCTGTACGCAGATATCGTGCTTACCGGTGAATTTCGAGTTTCAAGCTAGACGCTGGATTTCACTCGCCGGCCTCCTTCATATTTTTATTCGGGCGCGTTCATATAAAAAATAAAAAATCTATCGGAGCTAGAGTATGGCGATAATTCGGTGGTTACGGATGTTACAACGTGCAGCTGGATCGCATTTCCGGATTTTCACGCAAAGTTTCACCATTTGCTCTCGTATCGTCTACCAGCAATTTATTTAGGAAGCGTCGCTTCGAATAAAATGACAGAGCATTGGAAATAATCATTCAAATGACGTTTAACACGAAATTTTGTTTATTATGCCTTTCTAACGTGTGATATCGTTTAAATTTGAAGCAATCGTTGACGCGTATCGCAGGTTTGCTAAAGCAAGTATAATATACAAGAGTGAATGACACACAGTTTCTGGAAAAATATTATCCTTCGCCATTTTTTTAATTTATAATATTTATCGTTTATTTATTTTTATTTATTGAAATTAATACGTATCTTTCGGCTTTGGATGACCTCCAGTCTTTAACAATATTCCGAGTTTTAATTCTAGACCTATTATTATTGCTTTCACACTTAAGGGTAACTATTATTAAAAATACATTGCAGAGAGTAACCCCATATATATACAATCTCTGTTTTGGTTAACGTTTAACACGAAATTTTGTTTATTATACCTTCCTAACGTGTGATATCGTTTAAATTTGAAACAATCGTTGACGCGTATCGCAGGTTTGCTAAAGCAAGTATAATATACAAGAGTGAATGACACATAGTTTCTGGAAAATTATCCTTCGCCATTTTTTGAATTTATAATATTTATCGGTTATTTATTTTTATTTATTGAAATTAATACGTATCTTTCGGCTTTGGATGACCTCCAGTCTTTAACAATATTCCGAGTTTTAATTCTAGACCTATTATTATTGCTTTCATACATACTTAAGGGTAACTATTATTAAAAATACATTGCAGGCCAGAGAGTAACTCATATATATACAATCTCTGTTTTGGTTAACTCTAGTTTGCGACTTTGGTTTTCTGAAATTTATAATATATTTTAATTATTTTATTAGTAAAGTGTCCGAATCTTCTGAAATTTCTTCTGAAATTCTTTTGTTCTTCTCACGCCGTTGTTATAGCTTTCATTCTAGGCATCTGTTCAGATATCATACCATTATATACTTTGCATCGTACAACACGAAATGTATACGTTCATTATAATCATCAGCAAATTATAAAAAGAGAGAGAGTCCAAGCTGTTAGTTGGTTAGATTTAGGCACGATGTCCCTCAGAAGAAACAGTCGAGTGCAAAGAGTTAAAGTTCTCGAACATTACCGAGTCGCTGTTGTTTCTATCTTCAATGTAGAACGTGGAAATTTAATCAAAATTCCATTTTTTTTTTTTTTTTTGACGCTTGTACCATTGTGTCATCGAGGAGGCACAACTGCGAATTGAAACGCGAATGACGAGAGCTGGCGTGCTTTAACCAGGTCAGACGTTAAATTTGCGATTTAACGGGCACGGCGATTCCGATTTTCCTTCCAGCGGAATTTAATCAAATATCGTCCCGGGTTTAAGATGAAAATATTCGACCGGTAAGGTAACAGAGACGAGAGAGAGAGAGACTGAGGGAGATTCGAAGAAGTACGAAATTGAACTTCGATCAGTGACTCGGATCTTGGGTAGAGTAGCTCGGATCTTGATTAAAGCATCTGTAATTTAAATGTATAGAGTTCGTTATTTTTCGTGCCCGAGAGACGCGAGAGGGAAAAAGAAAGTGACCGTGGCGGTAGAATTGACTTTCTTAATCTAGGCCCTACGTAGAATAACGACATATCTTCGTTCTGTTTCGTAATGAATCGAACTCACCTTATCGCGCATAAGTGAGTTTAATGAGATAAATATTCAATCACCGTGGGGAAAATTGTTTTCACCGTTCGTAAATACAAGAAATTTCCGATTACACGGCCCGATAATCATCGATCAGGAAATCAATGTCGGGTGCAATCGGGAGATCGGATAATTGGTGTCTGGATAATCGATCTCTGGATAAATGGTCCTGTACTGCGATCGCTCAGACGTATTGCATCATTCAATTAGCGAAATAATTAATATGTAACTTTCACTTTACGTGAAATTAATTGAATATTAGAGAATGATTTTGTCGTTTAAAACGACGTTTGCAACGCAAAAGATTTTCACAAAGATTCCATATGTAATTTCGATGTAATTCCATTTAGATGATAGGCAACTGTAATCTGTATCTGGCAAATTATTTCCAGTTTATTTCCTGTTATTAAAACCGATAAATTCAAGGGTACACTCTTGAAATTAACGAACGGTGAATATAATAAACGTTTCGCGGAAAATTCATCGTGGCGAGATGCTAGTTTTGCTCAATTTTAAATTCCCCGATCAAGCAGTTTGTCGATGAACTAATAATCGAATTGATAGTCCGTCGACGTCGACGAAATTCGGGAGATAGTTATCAACGCGGGGCAGTTTTAACGATCAATAGTAATTAGCGCCATTAACCAGGTGTCACCGAGTCGATGAATCTTATTGTTTGCGTGGAGATCGCGTTATTCTCCAGGGTTCGGAGAAACGCGGCCGCGGTAAAACGCGACGAAATAGTCGACGGGAAACGTTGCCAGGAGGAGACCATGCGTAGAGGGATTGTAAAATGTTTTGCCGAGCGTTACACGGCGTTTGAAAAATTTGTTGTATTTCAAGGTAATTTAATTACGTAATAAAAACGTGGCGTTTCTCCCCACCCCCCTGTGTGCAACACTCGCTGGCTTGTCGACGATGCTTTCAATGCACTTCTCATTCCCGCCATTTTCTTCCTTTTTGTTCGTGCGTGTGACAACGAGACAAGTTTCTCGCACGAGTGTCTGAAAAAAATGTTTAACATCGTAATGTCGTTCTGCCGCGTTCTCATGATAATCCAGCCGCGAAGTAGTGCATACGTACGAGCATTCCACGCTATGCTAGATATGCTAGAGCGAGAGAGACGCAGGGAAAAGGGAGATGAGAACAGGATTACGTTAGGTCAACCGTGTGTATACACACATGTACGTACGTGGGAGCATGCTTTGCCAGGGAAATGTGCATATGTGTGTGTGTATATATATATATATATATATCTGAATGTCCACGATGAGAGTAAAAATCCCTTTGGACAGAAAGTCCTCTTTGATGTTTCTTTCTTTCCCTTTTTTTTCTTTCTGAATCCTCCTCCTCCTCCTCCTCCTCTCTCTCCTTTTCTCTTTCTTTCTTTCTTTCTCCTTTTCATTTGCTTTTCAGTCGAGTGTGGTCGATGTCCATCTTGCCGGTGTTTAATCTCCGGCGAAGATTCCTTCTCACCTATGCGCCGCTTAAACCACTCGGTCAAGCGATTTAAATAGACATTCGCGTGGTAATTTATACCTATTGGAACGAGTTTATCATTTCTCCTATTCGTTCGTTCTTCAAGTGTTGCCACGCTTCACTCTGCCCAATGTTGTTTCAATTTCTGTCCAAGGTTCAATTTGACAATGATCGTTCGAGATTTGGTGTTTGTTTCTTCGCGGGAAATTGGTATTCTCCTTCTTGGAATTTACACGTTACAGCGCGAGAATTTACTGCGAATCTTTCTTGCCACGTAAATACTGTTCGTCAAATCGACAAATGATATATTACTCATTGATCCGTGAACTTTGGGACGAATTTCCGTCTACGTGACTTGCGTAGTACGTCAGTGTTCGAAAATTGGAAATGAACTCGTGTGTCGCGTGACGATTGCAATATCTCGAGATTCTTTCGCCTTGTATCACTGATTTACAAAGATCCACGGAAAAAGAGAGAGAGAGAGAGAGAGAGAGAGAGAGAGAGAGAGATAGGAAAATTTGAAATTCCACTCGATCCGGACCAATTTCGCTCGTCTTCATTTCCCGCGACTCGACTCGAATCAGGATCGATGCATCGAAGCAGCCCGCCGACGCTTTGATAATTTTCATCGGTCCCGGCACGAGGGCCGTACCCTCTTCTAGCAATTTGCCCACTCCGCAAATTGGGTGAAGTGATTACTTACAGAATCTCGGCTCGCTGTACGTTGAGCACGGCCGGCCAATACGCGGTGCTGTATCGCAGTTGGAAAATCAGATAGAGGCGAGGGAAAATAAGAGAGGCGAGACGTCAGAGAGATAATACTAGAGGGAAAGCTGGGGTGAAGAGCGTCGGGTGGTTACGGAAAGAAGAGAATGCAGAGAAATGAAGAGAAAAGAGCGCGTAAACGTGCCCGGGACGCAAGAACGGGACGCTTATTTACAAAAGGATTATCTCGTTAGTAGTGCTTGAACGTATATTAAATTATATCACGCACAATGACCGAGCAATCTGCAGGAAGGTTCGTTCCTCCGTGTATGTCGTCTTTCCGTACTTTGATGAAATTCGTTCCTTTCCTCGGTTATTCTTTCGCCCGTCCCGGTTGGCTAATTACCAACGACGAAAGAATAAAAGACGTAATTCTATTACGTGGGGGCAAAGAGCGACGAATTATTTCTTGACAGTTGTTGAAGCTCGTTAATAAACAGGATGCTGATTCTGGCGAACTTTCACGTTTCAAGTGCTTCGTGCTTTTTCGTTTCGTAATTGCGAGATACAGTAGGTCGAACGAGCAATCGGTTAATTCGGAATGAAACGTTAAAAAAAAAAAAAAATACGTGTCGAAGTCACGAATTAATTATTGAAATCTTCATTGGCGACGTGGAAGATTCACGCGTAGAGTTTGACTTGCTCAAGTCAGAGTGTTTAATTTTCATTTTCTGTTCCCTGTGATTACCCTGCTTAGATCGATCTCTCTGTTCGTAGTAAAGCAAAATTCATTGTACCAGCAGATCGTTTGAACGATTCGAACAACCCTCGTCGATAACAATTGTTGAAATTCATTAAATAAAGAAGATGCTGAGTCTGACGAACTTTCACGTTCAATGCTTCGTTTCGCGATTGCGAGATGCAGTAGGTGTCTCGAAAGAGCAATCGATTAATTCGAAATGAAACGTTAAAAGATACGTGTCGAAGTCACGAATGAATTATTGAAATCCTCATTGGCGACGTTGAATCACACGTAGAGTTCAATTTCATTTTCTGCCCCTTCCGTGATTACTACGCTGCTTGTAGATCGATCCCAGTTCGCGGTAAAGATCGCAAAGCCCGAATTCAATGTACCAAACAGATCGTTCGAACGATTGAAAGAACAATCTCGTCGATAAGCTGCGCACGGTAATTCATTAACGTTAACAATCCTCAGGACGTGCCTACCGTAAGTAGAATGTAATAAGTAGGTTCGTGTCTCGGTCTAGTAACTTCGCCGTTTAAATCGCTATACTAATGGCGTTGCCGGTGTGTTGCATACGGACGCGGACGAAACCGATGTAGCGATAACCGCCCGGCAGGACAGAGAGAGCATAGAGAAATTCGAGTGTAAATGCACGGGAGAACATTTTTTTTCTCTTTTTTCTCTTTCGTTTCCTTTCTCTCCTGTTTTTTTTTTTTTTTTTTTTTTTTTTTTCTTTGCCTGCATGGATCTCCACACAGCTGTAGCTAAGTAGAGGCATTACTACAGAGTGCACAGAGAGAGGGAGAGGGAGAGAGTATTCCCTCATCGAGTTGGTGGGTTGGCACGCAACGCATGCAGCCGCCGCTATCTAGGTAACATTAAGGACTCGCCGGGTTGTATTACGGTTGCCGGGTAATAAACATGTTTAATTGCAACGCTAATGGTGCAGGCAGAGGGCGAGTGGTTGAAGCCCCCGCACTGGTCTCTTGTCGCTGCAACAGTCTAAAGCCATTGCGTCGGCTTTGCTTTCCGCCAGAATGCCATCGTTATTGGTAAAAGGAAAGGCGGGGATCGGGTGGAGAGAAAGGGACAATCGCTCGTCGATGTTTCTCTATGGGACGATCGATCGTACCGGGAAAATACGATCAAACCGATCGGGCGCACCGCGCCTGTTCTTGTTCTAAAAGCTTCGCCACCACGACGTTTGCTCGGTTATCGAGAGAGGGTGGCAGCGTGGGCTGACGATTGGGGGGGGGGTGGGAGGAGGAGAGGGTTTATGGTCCGCCGAGTGTTTGTATTCGTGGATCGTTACCAACACCGGAAGTTTCCTGTAACGATAGGAATAATTGTTTCGATAGAAGCTGCGGTGAACTTGGCGGTCCCGCTGAAAGTGAAAGGTGTTCCTCGACCACCGGTTAACTTTCGGTTAATTTTCTCGCTAATACGTTATCGATATTCGTTAGCCAGCCCGCTATGTGTTCTCCCCAACCTCCTCCGATCTTCCCTCGTTCTCTTTTCCTGATCTTTTCGTTCTTTTCGTTCTTGAACGCTTTATCAGACAGGGGTTTATTCTTCGTTCTACTACGAAGCCGCGTTTCAGTGGGGGAATTTTTTTCGGAAATGAAAGACGAAGGTCGATCGGTTCCTTCCAATTATCATTCCTTTGAGTTCAACGAGATAGGTCCGCGGGGTAAATCGTTAGCGGAACTTGCTGGTTTCTGGTGAAAGTTACACTTGAAAGTAGTCGGTCGTTATAGTGTTAAAAGTGTCTCCTTTTTGCTCTTCTTTCTCCAAGTACTCGCAAACAGTTCGAAAGTGTACCCGATCGAATCTACATCAAACACGGTTTCATATCTATACGGTAAAAATATTTCTACCGTTAAAATGAATAAATTAAGCAGCGAATTTCGCGTCCAACAATCCAGTCCAGGAAATAGACACCAACCTAATCCAAACCGAACATAAATCCTTTCTTGGAGGATGAAGAATCGGTCCTATTATAAAACTGACACATCGGTCCTTTCTAGGACGGTCTGACCTTTATAATAAACTCTAATATTTAGTTCCAAGTCGCTAATAACCCACGCAAGTGGTTGATTGAAACTTTAAACAATGAAAATTGAAAAAAAAAAGAGAAGAAGAAGAAGAAAGATATTAACACCGAAAAAGATGGAAACAGCAATGTACGTATTCGGAGCGTTTGAAAAATGGAAGAAACGTGATCTTAAGGGTGGAGCGTTATCGAGCCTGGTGTATCAGTAGCGTTACGCACCGAACGTTGATAAAATCAACAGCAGACACGGCACCCTTATCAGCGATGACCGATCGATCGTGCAAGAGGGTAGGCCACTCTGAGGTTGTGGCCCGCAGTGAAACAAAAGCATAGTCTCGTTAGTGGGGATTAAGCGAGACCAGAAGCAAGGAGGCAAAAAGCTTGGTGAACTAATGCCGAAAAAGGGGGAAGACGGGACGAAAGAGGATCTTACGAGGCCAACGAGTAGATCTTTTTGTAACAGAGACTTCAGCTTTCGGGCGTGATTGTTATGTATGTGTGTAATACGTATGACGTAGATGAGACGTGGTTAAGAGCTGAGTTGGTAGCTTTTTTTTTTTTTTTGGACGTTGAACATCCGCCGCTTAAATATAAATGTTGGAAATTAAAATTTTAAATTTGAATTCACGCCTCACGCGGAATATGTTAAAATCTCGGAGTTTAATTTACATTCAGTGTTCCACGTGACGAGCAATTTAGGTGGTTTTTATCAAAACACAGAATACGAATTGAGAGGAAACAGTTTCAAACGTAAATATTTCTATTGCGATCACAGATCATCCTCGATCGTTCTTTTCCTTGAGTTCCCTTGAGTTTTTTTTTTTTTTTTTTGAAATTTGGAGACTCGTAAATTAATGGAACACATTGTTACTCGCGTTATGCGAAGCGAAGACGAAGAGTACGCGTTATATTTCGCAAATATGCGAACATTGTAATATCAGAAATATCCGCGTCAAGTGCAGCTCTACACCTGAGAACAAAGGATTAATTTACCTTTGACGAGAGAACATTTCACTGTTCTAAAATTCAAGAGCCACTTCCACGAAAATGGGATCTGACGCCAAAGTTTTTCTCATTAGAAGTTAAACGTTTCTGCAATTTCCAAAAATTAAAACTCTAGCGAAGAAATTGGGATTATTTATCAAGGCGCGGCAACAAAGGGAATCGCGGCCAGAATTTAATTTTCAAAATCGCGGGCGAAACTAGAGATTAGTGGTGCGCGGATTTTTTTTTTTTTTCTCTTTTACATTTCTACGACTGTGACGAAAGAAAAAGTGGAATCGGTGGAAAATTGTCCTGTCTAGCGAGTGTATCTTGCAACCTCCGCAGTCTATTTGCCTCGATTATTCGTTCGAGCCTTCCGCGGATTATCCAAAGAGAGACTCTTGTCTAAAGAGACTCTGCCTCTTTGCACGCGTAAACTCGTTTATGCAAAACGACTCGTTAGTGGGGAGAGCGATCGTGGAGAGAGGGAAATTAGACATTTACTTAGAAAACCTAAATAGTTCGACCCAGATAGAGCCCGGTGTGCAGGCTGGCTGGTACCTGGGAATTTCGACCGTGTCGTATCGGGACACACACACCGCACCGTATCGTGGCACGTGTGTGGAGGCTCCATTGTGAGGAGGATGGAATCGGCGCGTACCGGCGTAAGAATAGTAGCGAGCCGAGAATCTTTAATGCCATTCCGTTAACCGGCCATGAGTTATTACCGTTTCCGGGTAAGCTTCGTAGCAGGGGGCTGCACGCAATATATCAACCTCCTTTAACTTCGTTTCGCAGCGAAGCATCGACCAAAGACTCAGCTGCCGCCGCCGCCGCCGCCGCCGCCGCCTCCGCCGCTTGGATATCTCTCTTACCAAGCAAGATTTCCCCCGATTTGCGAACGAGGCAGATTTACTTCCGGGCCCGTGCCCGTGCCCCGCGCCAGAAAAATGGCGGTGTGGAAATCGGCGAAACTGCGCAACCCATCCTCTCTCTCTCTCTCTCTCTCTCTCTCTCTGCAATTTTTATCGTTCCAACAACCAGAGGAAGACGAAGCAGAGCTATTACTCGACTTCTGGCGAGCGAGGTTCTCCTCGGGTGTTTAATTACTTCCGTCAGGTTTCTTTTTTGTCTTTCTCGCAGTCAATCGCCGTTCTTAAGGGAACGAAGGGAAAGAAATTTCTTTGGCTGTTAGCACGCGGAAAGCTTCAAAGGCTTTTTGTGTGTGTGTGTGTGTGTGTGTATGTCGGACGATGCTGAAGTAGTTGTTGGGTGATCGATCTTATTCCCTAGTTTGCTTTCTAGAGACCAGAGACAAGAGAGAACGCTGGTTTGGAAAATTGTGAAATGGGAGAGGACAATGGTATTTGTTTGTGAGCGAGATGTGTTTGATGATACTTGCCGTTTCGTCCTGGTTGGTTGTTGTATGTTTTAATGTTTCGCACGCGTGGACCGTTTGTTTCGAAAGCGACGCAAGCCCTATCGTTTCGAAACACTGAAGTGTTGTTTATTATGGAACTCTGGCAACGAAATTCTGGTTTCGAAAAGCTGGTTCACGGACCATAACGAGTGACCAAACCGTATACAATAATGCTTTTCTTTTTTGAATTCATCGATACATATAGTACATCAGTGGATAGAAATTACTAAAGAAGTAACAAATTTATCATTTGTTTTGCCTGGGTTATATTTCAATATACTTAAAACTGAGAAAATATTGCAATTTTGGGCCAAATACTCTCGACGTGCGTGACACGTCATTTCAGCGCACGAGGTTAATTACAGAAGAATTGAAATTATAAATAAAAACTTCACGTCAGAGTATATCACGTGCGAGGAAGTTCATTCAAAGAAATGGTCTTACTCGCTACTTTGAAAATAATTACGTATTCATATATCAGTTTGGTATTGTCGTTTTAGAAGCGACTGGGTCGCGAATGTTGTTTCGTTTTTGAAAAATTTTCAAACTACCGCACTTTATATTATAATGTATTGATAGATAAGGCAAGTTTCTAGTTGGCTTCCGTTTCTCTATTCTAAAAATGCGTAAACTTGCAAACAGAAAGAAGCAACCGAGCAACTTTTTCAACAGCCAAGTTTCCTCTGTCGAAAGTTTATTCACCTATTCCCGCGTCACGGCCATTGGGAAGCCGTGAGTTTGCATTTTTAGCGCGAGCCGAGAACAAAGCGCATCCTTCGATATTCAAACAAAATACGAATTACCGCGAGTTTTCCATTCGTTCAATTCGCGTAATGTACGAGCGGCACGATTTCGCTATTACGCGAACGTGGTTTGATTATATCTATCGCTCGCCATCGATCTTGCCTGATAATCTTCCTCACTCGAAGACCGTAAGGTACAGGGAATATGTATTGCAGGCACGCGTGAGATCTTCCTGCGGCTCACACCGGAAAGCTTTCAGTTAAAAAGATCGCTTTTTTCCTCTCTCTCTCTCTCTCCTCGCGCTCTTTCGTTCTGCCGTCTCGTTTACTCATTAAACGAGCATCTTCTTTGCAAAGAAAAAAAATTATACAATTCGCAAGTTATTATTCTCAGCCGTGGCAAAATTAGCTTCCCTAAATTCACATTTTGTTGGCTGTTATTTGAATTCGACGAGCAATTGACTAATTAAATACGATCAAACTGAACTCGCCGTTTTGTCTCTGGCCATTGAAATTGGATTGATCGGTGGCGGAGTGTTGTTATGTGCATTCGCGTAAAATATTTTCGGTAACCGTAACAGGGTCGCGCTGTGCCGGAGCATGGTATAAGGACGGAGATGGTGATTCCACGTGAAAAAAGCAAAGCGTACACGTGAAATAAAATTTGTTCGTTTGACGCTTCGCTTCGGAGGAAATCGAGTTTCAGAATTCGTTAGATACACGTGCGTTTGGCCGCGTCTGTGTTTGCCGGTAGTCAAACACAGCGAAAGGTTTCCTCAGAATCGAAGATTTTAATGAAAAAAATTTCATTCTACGTTCTTGATTCTTTCTTTCTTTCTTTCTCTTACATAAATTTACTCTTTCCCTGGTTTTATCAACGATACATTTGCCAAAATACATCGCCGTGCCATGTATTCAATCGTTATATGCATGTATTTGCAGCAAGATGAAAATAGTTCTCGCAAAAGGAAGCATCTTTCATCTCGATTAGAAATGACATCTGTATATTTGCAATTTTAGTGTATTTCTTACACTTTCGTTTCTCGTTACTCGCTCATCTGCAATTTAACGCACGTCGAGAATTTTTTGTCCCCAAATTATTAAAAATATTTTCTCAGTTTTAAGTATATTCAAGTATAACGCAGGCAAAGAAAAATGATAAATTTATTACTTCTTGATTATTTCTATCTGTGATGATATCGTATCGACGAGTTGAAAGAAAAGCGACGAAATAATTTTATACGGTTCGGTCACTCGTTATGGTCCGCAAGTGGTTAATGAATCAACGAAGTTTCTAGTCCTCGATGCCTCAGACCTATCGAACCTTGTTCATGCCAGTAAAAATTTCGAAATCTCTGGGAGAAAATGTTTCGTAGCCCCGAGCATTGATAAAGAGTTTGCCAGATTCACTAGGGTTAAAAATACCCATTAATCATACATCATACGCGTAACAAAGGCCAGCCAGCGAGAACCAGATTCCCGATTCGGGATAAAGTGTGCGTGTCACAGCTTACACTTGCGCGAGAAATATAGATACTTGAGAAGTTTCAGCGTTTGACATACGAAAGTTTTCGCCGAGTTTCGCCGAGAGAATAGAAAGCCGCGAAACGCGAGCTCCGAGCTAACCACCCCCTCCCCTTATTCTGCGCACGTGTGAATTCGTTTCATATCGTTTTATTCTTCGCCTTGGAGAAACGCAGCAACCCGTGCCAAGGCGTGTAATTAATTCTCACTGGATCGCTCTCGCGATACGCCGATGCGACTTAATTTCAATTTCGTCGTACGACGAGCGCGACCAATTAACGAGAAATCATTCGCTGGTGGAAGAGAAACGGGAAGAGACGCGGTCGAGCGAGAAGAGGGAGAAATAAACCCGTGCGCCATCGAAACCCGTCGCTCTTTTGTGTTTATGTATACCTTATGACGGTGATACACAAGACGCGAACAATGTTACGTAATTTCCTTTTGTATCAAATCTCGTACGATCGTTGCGTACAACGTTGCGCCGCACGGTAGCTAACAATGCCTCCCCCCCCCCGCAGTTACGATAACAGTTGTGTAAACTTTTGTGATGTCTAGCTTTTATTATCGCTCAAGTTCTCGGGCTTAACAAAGTGGTTCCGCTCGCTGCGTTTTCCCCATTGATCGCGATCCTTCGTCTTATCGTTTTTTTTTTTTCTTCTTCTTTTCACTTCTTCACTCCAGCAGCCAGTCGTTCGGAGACAATCGTCTTTCTTTTCGCTTTGATTCGGTCGTCGGATAAATTTCTGATCGAGTGAAACGCGCTTGAGAATTGATAATACGTTTACGTTCGAGTTTTTATTATTTGGGTATTTTTTACGGGGATCTCTGCATTCCGTTTTCAGAAAGCCTTGAGAGGTTGATTGTTGTTAGATAAATGTTACTTTTTCTTCTCATTTTCTTCATACTTTACGAGTGAGCGAAATAATTGCACAAAATTGTAAGTGAACAGTGTATGTATGCTCACGACGAATTATTGTCTCTGTACTCTGTAGTTCAAACCAACTGACAGATTTGAACGAAAAAGTTGCTGTACAATTGGACAAACTCCTGCCTCTTGAATTCATTTATTTTGAACGTCTTTTACGAAGACGAGGAATGAGTGAATCGCGATTAAATAAACTCATCAGCTAGTCTCTCCGTAGTTGAACAATATCTAAAACTCGTCTCGACTTACAATTAAATTCTTAAATATTTTCTTTTTTCATTTTCCTTTGTCTATTTTGCACATTAATCCTTTGCCCTCGGAAACTTGTTTCACATCATCTACCAGCAATTTATTTGCTCGAACTTGAACAACTACGGTATACAAGAGTTAATGATACATAAATACAATAAATACTTCGAGAAAAGAAAAAAAGTAATCTTCTCTGTCATTTTGCAAACTTCCATAAAAAGCAAAAAGAGAAATCTAGTTCTTTATCTGAATTATTCCGAACGAGTGTCAATTGACTTCGGAAACTTCTTCTGACACTCTTTTACTCTTCCTACGTCGTTATTACATCTTTCATTTTAAACTGAATGTGGTATTATAATGTTACATTATTACATCTTGTACAAACATATATCTACGTTTCGTTAGAATTACATTTATGTTATAAAAAAGAAGAAGATCCAAGCTGTTAGCTCAGATACAAGTACGATGTCTCCTCAGAAGTCAACTGCCAAGGGTTGATAACATTGACATTTTCTTAGTAGCTGTAAAAATTAGAGCATAGTATTATTAGCACGGTCAATCTTGGTCAATTTCGATGACAAGCGAGAGACGGTTTAATCTCTTGCGCTGGCAACCGGTTCGCGGACCATAACGAGCGACCGAACCGTATACAATAAAGTTCGTCGCTTTCTTTTCCTTTTTTGAATTCGTCGGTACGAGTCTATCACTGGATAGAAATTATTAAGAAGTAATAAACTTATCATTTGTTTTGCCTGGGTTAGGTTTGGATTAGGTTTGGGTTAGGTTTATATAGATATATACTAAATAGTATATTAAGTATATAGATATATACTAAATAGTATATTAAGTATATAGATATATACTTAATATAGTTACACTATACTTATAATTACTATATACTTAATATAGTAGCCTGGGGTTATATACTTAATATAGTCTCAGTTTAGGTATACTTAATATACTCTGGTATATACATTTAAATATACTTAAAACTGAGAACAGGACTTGCACGAGCGCGGAGGGTAGTCAATACAACTGCGGCAGGTGTTGATTGTGCTGAGGGCAGAGCGTAGGGACGCGGAGCCCGGTTTCTCGCGCGCGAGGCATTGTGTGCCCGCGAGGAAACGATAATGGTCCTTTAACCTGTAACCCCAAGTAATTACGGAGTTAACTGATGCAAATTACAATAATTTGCGCTAAAGAAGCGGCGGTTCCTCTCCCTTGGATCAGCCCTCTCCCTTCGACTGGCCCTGCCCCTTCCCCTCTTTCCTCCGAAACTTTTGGCCAGGCGCGTTTGCTTCGGCTCTAGTCGTTAACCGAGTCGCTTCCGGCGCCGTTCAAACGTTATCTGCATTCTTTATGCGGTTCGAAGCTTCATCTATCCGCCCTGGCTGAAAGCTCATTCCTCGATCAACCCTCTGTCTAACCGCGTTTCTATATTTACCCTAACTCTTTACGTGTGACTGGCTGTTTCTTCTAAAATAATTCCAGTTCTTTTAACATATATATTTATATATATATATTTTTTTTTATTTGCATTGCAATTGTTGCTCAGAAGAGCTATTGATGCATTTGGACGAGTAGATTCAAATAATTGTTAATAATGTTGGAATTTTAAGAGACTGAGGATACTTACGCAAATTTTCGTTTTTGAGAACATGGTCTAGAAAACGGAACTTTACATAGAAGACTGTTTTAAACGCTGGATGTGCTGTACTTTGAGTATTTTACATATTTTTCCGTAATTTTGCACAACTTCCTCAAATTTCCTACAAACGATTCCGTTCTTCGTTGGTGCAAGAATTGATTAAAAATGAATTATTGTTAACTATTAACTCTACAACGAAACCGATTGGAATATAATTTCGTGTGATTCTCAATAACCGATGACGTTACTCTAGCATCATACATATGACTCATAAGAAATATATTACAACTTTAAATATATTTATTTAATATTTCCATCTTTTTACTGTTTTAATATATATATTTATTTATTTATAAATATGTAATATATATTTATTTATTTAATATTTTACTGTTTAAATATATTTATTTATTTAACATTTCCATCTTTTTACTGTTTACGAAATTTACATTAAATTTCCACTAAAACTTCACCAACCGCTGGCGAAACTTACGATCGACACGAACAAGCCGGTCGTTATTGCGTTAATATCGATCGAAAATCTCGATGCTTGCCAGATCTGAATACCCGTAGCTGTAACTCGTCGAACGTTCCTCGAACGACGAATTACGCGAACGGCGCGCGGATAGAAAGGACGTTATCGCGATAAAGCGTTACGCAGGCGATAACTTTCGGCTGGATGGTGGGTGAACGGCAGCCATACGATGCGTATCTTAAGAACAATGGCCTAATATATCTGGCAACGTTTGCGTAAACACTTTTCTGCGTTTCCGGGGAGTACTTAGCATGCCCGTGCTATCGCCGTGCCGCAGCCGCGCAACGATAAATCGCGTTTTATAGCCACTGTGCACGTCACGGATTGCTCCGACCGAGCGTTCGACCGACACGTGAAAAATGTTTGTTAAATAGTTTGTTGCGGTTCTTGCGGTGATCCTTGGCGCGGGGCAATCGTTTACCTACCTGCACCCGCAGACTATGGTGCAGCTTGCTCTGTCTCTTGCTTCAACGTTGCTTTCCCTCCATGCATGTACTTCTCTTCTCGGTCATTTTTTTTTTGAAATTGAACGATTTTGTGTGTGTGTTCTTTCTTTCTTCCTTTTTCATTGATAAATTTTTACTCGGAGTTTTAGAAACGCGAATAGTGGGTCTCGTTAAAGATTGAAAGTGTGAGACTGTGAATTTCTCATTTGAAATGGTGTCGAATAAAATGAAGAAAAGCTTAATGTGACGAATGTGTTTTCGAACAGCAAACGCGTTAACCGTTTAACTGCACGTTGATTCTCACCAGCGTGCAGCTCTGTGTTTTTCGCGTTTGATTTGCAAAGCGTATCGCGAGTTTCACAGGATATTATAAGCCAGAGGGTTAATTCGCTGGGCAACCTCCGCGAGAAAATCATACACCGTGCGCGTACGATGCGCTGCACTTGGAATTTACACGAGAATGGAATTAATCCCCGTGAAAATTTTCCAAAGTGGTGATAGTTCGATGATTCCAAGTTTAACGAATATTTAATTTAAATTCGATAAACCGCGTTCAAATACAAAATTAACTGTAATTCCTCGATTCAAATTTCAGAAAAGAAAACACATACGATTGTTGATTAAAATATTGGGTCAAATTTGGCTAAAAAGCAAAGGAAACGAATTTTTCGCTAGAGACAAACACTTTATTAATACATCGATCATTCAATATGTTGATCATCTCGTTCGATTTCCTTTTAGGCAGCTTGAAAGTTCCTGTCTTTTTCAAGAAAAATTTAACATCGTCATCAACAGTGAAATCTAGCAAATAATCCTGACACTGACGTAATAAGCGTTTTTCCTTTTCTCGGAAGTAGTACGGCAAGAATGATTTTCTATTTTGAAATCGACGTGAAAGAAACAATGTTGTCAAACGGGGTCGTGGTGAATTTTCTTTTTTCTAAAATAAGCCTGAACAATCAAGATCATCAGATTACACAAAAAGATCAGTGAAATTTGCGATTTAAAATAAAACTGATTGCGTGTATATGCCCATCCGTTGGGAAACGTGACGCAATCACTATTTGGCCAGCCCAACATGATGAATTTGATCGATACTATCATAATAGATGCGACAGTACAATGCGTCAAGATCGAAAGAACGAGCGAGTCTGTTTTGTCAGCTAGTACCATCGGTTTTGTCCTTCCTCGTGTTATCAATCTGTTCAGCTATTGGCCAGGCACCGTAGATCCTTCGTAATTGTTCGATCGATGGAATAACAGCTCACTGCGGGATGATCCATCCATATTCCGCAGCAAAGCAAGCACTAGATCTCCTTCGAATGGAGTTCTTGCTTTGGTTGTGGAATTGATATCTCTGGGTTGCTGTCAACCCATTGTAACATTCACGCGCGATCCATTTCTCATCTCCTCTAACAATTCGATTGAGAAATGATTCTTTTCCCACGGAGATGGAGATGTCGTTTCACTGCTCCCCTCGAAACTCTTTCCGTGAAAATGACAGATTTACCGTGTCGTGTAACAGCTCGACATTAGGATAATTAGGATTCCAGTGGTCTAGGTTTCCACGACGGGAGTCATTCGGTATCAATGTCGTCAGTTAATGCCTCAGTCGCCTTCTAACTCTTGACTGGAACTGTCATTGAAACGATAGAGTATTAATTGACAATGCTGAAATTTTTTTATCGCAGACGATAGTGAACTTGTGCGTTACTTTACAACAGAACGATGACCTCTTGTGTTCTTATTATTTGACTTTCGTCACGGGATTATTATCGCAGTTTATAAAAAATTCTAGTAAACTTCGCAAGATGCGAGCTCGTTCAAAAATATTTAAATATTTTTCACTTTCACTCAGGAAATATTTAATTCAATGTTATCGAAAAAAAAGTAGCAAATAGCAATGTTAATTATTAAATTAATATTAATTTTTGAAATTGAATATATATATTATATGTTATTTAATAAATAAAATAATGAAGTTTAATTTTTTTTAATATACTTATGTTTAATGATATTAATGACAATTGGTAATATAATAAAATGAATTATTTATGAATTTTCAATAATTTTATTAATTAGACTTTCACATATCATAAAAAGTTCAACAAAAATAATTAGAATTTTATATTATTCAATTTCGTCTTTATCATCAATTATATTTATATTTTTTGTTGTTATTAATAATAATTTAATTATATTTTCATAGCGAAAGTGAAAAATATTTAAATATTCATAAAACACGCATTGAACGGAATACACTTTCACGGAAGTGTATTCGATCGCCATAGCGGGAACTCCTAAACAAAAAAAAAAAAAAAAAAAAAAAAAAAAAAAAACAGACCTGCAACTAATAGCAAACCGTCTGTTTGTCGAAACGAGGAACAGGTATGAAGCATAGAGAGACTGGGCCCTGAGAAGACAGATATTAGGTTAATACCGGTATCGCCTGCCTGAAGTTGAGCTGTCCGGTGAACTTTGCACCTCATACGCGGCATTCAGCAGGCCACGGGGGCAATTAAGGTACACGGTGGATATAAATCACCGAGGGAAAGGGGTAGCAAGGTCCTGCAGACCGTTTATTAATTTGTAATTGCGAGAGCCTCGTCGTGTAGCTTTCCGAAAATTACAGGTCTGTCGGGACTCATTGCTACCACGAAGATTTAGTACTAACTAGATAGCTTCTTCCGGTCTCCGTTGGCAGCGATGCAGCCGACACACACACACACACACACACACATATCGTCCCGGTTATAATATCAATACAGAACGGACCGATCCGTTGATGATTTCGCACGCCACGTCGTAGGGAAACGCTTTTGTGCTACCTGTCGATTCCGTTCCCATGTCGTTATCCGTATTCCAGCGATGGTACACCATCGGGGGCCCGATTAACCGAACCACTCGAACGTGACGTGGCTTTTATGTTTCCTGATCGCCACACTTACCAATCGGCGGGGATCGCCGCGATGAAACAAGTCGCCGGTTATTATGCAAGATGGCCGGTCCGTGACTCCTGACACGGACCGTCGTTCTGGCGTCTTCCCGATTCTCCAACCACCGTGCAATTTCCATGAATCAACGTACGGCGTACAAAGTAATTGATACAGCGATTTTACAGTGAAGCAGGCTCAAAAATGGCCCGCCAATCGGGACTACTGATGTGACTCTTGGAACGAGCGACAATAAAGCCTTTACGACGAGATTTGCTATTTTCTTTTTCAATGAGCTTTTTTTTTTTCAATGAGTTCAACTGTAGCATAGAGTGAAAGTTGCAGAGTTTCTATCAAGGTGGTGGTTGTAGTTGTTTTGTCTTTCGTGCCTCGAGAACCTTTTTTTAGTAGAAATAAAACGATTATTGGATTGTAACTTTTGAAAAATTCCAAGCTCGCAGAGTCGACAATCATTGTCAGAAAATTGAGCACTTTAATAATAGAAATGAAATACGAAGCGTCTAAATGTTAGCTAATACTAACTCGAATATATGGTTTTTAACAATTCGTACATTATTCAATTCTGAAGAAGTTCACATGCGTGGAAAAATTTGTTTGACAAATTAAAAGAAGGATTGCCAAGTTTAAGCTATTAAAAATACTTCTTAAAAAAGACGAAGTTTACAAATTTATTGTTAATGTAACCATTAATCACGACAATGTATTCGGACGCTAAACATTCAAATTGTTGCATTTTCGTTAACTTGCGCTGGCAACCGATTGCGGACCATGACGAGTGACCAAACTGTGTACAATAATTTGTCGCTTTCTTCTTGAACTCGTCGGCACGATATCGTTGAATAGAAATTATTAAGAAGTAATAAATTTATTATTTGTTTTGCCTGTGTATTTGATTGTTGTACTTGAATATATTTAAAACTGAGAAAATATTGCAAATGAGGTTAAAAGCCAAACTGGTCAGAGCTTCGTCTCTTTGTATCAATCTCTCGCTAGATGTCATTACACAAACGTAATTTTAACGATTAATTTTCGAGTCTCGGCCGTTGTATCTTTGTTGTTTATCGGAATTTTACGATGAAGATTGTGCATATCGTCGTTACTTGCGTGACTTGTGTTACTGATAACAGCGATAATATTTCGTATACTTCTGTTCTGTTATTGAATGAAAGTAAAAGGATGGCGGAGTTAACGCTGGAACTACCAAAATGGTCAAAACGACCATTCGAACATTTTTGTCCGATATTTTACAGATATTTATATTTGCAGTATATTTTTGGAGGCTTCGTAACCTGCTGTACTCTACTATATTATAAAGATTCTCCGTTTCTTTTCCTTTAATGCCTCCGAAATTTTTTATATTTTAATCGTCGATAGTTGTAGCATTAAAAGTGTAGACTTATATTGTCGATTTATGACATATCTGAGAAGATGATTTCGTTCGAGTCTTCCGTCAGGAACATCCAAAGTTGTGCTGACCACGTCGGGATTTCGGGTGGTTCGGAGAGCGAACGAAATGCCTAATTGTGAGAGCTTGTAGTTCCGAGACACCTGTCAGTTTAAGTATAACCACGTTACGTACATACATATGTACGCATACCGCTCCGAGTATCAAACTTCGCGTTGATGCCATTTTGTTTATATTGCTTGTTTCGTTTTGCTGCAGAACCGCAAATAGGGCAGACGTGGGTCCAAATGGATCTAACAATGGCATTATACATGTATCAAAACTTTCAATGTCCGTTCTAACGTGGAACGTTGCCCAATTAGCCACCAAAGCTGTCTGTTAACAAGTCTTTTACAAAGAAAAGTAATACGGGGTTCCCGAGTTAAATTTCTCTGTCAATGTGAACACCAAAATATTTGGTCCAAGATATTCCGTAGCAGGGATCTGTGTATTTTGGAATATGTTAACTGTAAGACCAAAATGGACCGAGTCTCGGAAAACAAATTATTTCCGTGATTTATCGCGGGATATAATAATTGGAAATTCTAAATTTAAAAATAACGTTTTTAATACTATAACCCGTTCCGTCTTCTAAAACGGTTCGTACAACGTAGGAATTCGATTTATTATAGATATAATAAATCATATAATCAAATATATAAATCAAATCACCTGTATATTATTATATTTATATATTATTTTATTATATTATTTATATTTATTATTTATTATTATTTATATATTGTTATATTATTATTATATTTATATATTATTTTATTATATTATCTATATTTATTATTTGGTATTATTTATATATTGTTATATTATTATTATATTTATATATTATTTTATTATATTATCTATATTTATTATTTATTATTATTTATATATTGTTATATTATTATTATATTTATATATTATTTTATTATATTATCTATATTTATTATTTGGTATTATTTATATATTGTTATATTATTATTATATTTATATATTATTTTATTATATTATCTATATTTATTATTTATTATTATTTATATATTGTTATATGATTATTATATTTATATATTATTTTATTATATTACTATTATATTGTCTGATTTATCATTGAGGTTGTAAAACCGTTAGAAGGCACAATTTTCTAATTTATCAATCTGTAAGTAATAATAACTTGACAGTATCGAGTAGCTTAGTTTCTGGTTATGAATTAATGCCGACCACTGTATCACAAACAGCAAATTATTGCTCAGCAGACAGATAACCACTAATGTGTACGTCATCTAATTTGTCCCTTCATCATGTCCAAAAGCCAGATTGATCGCAGATATCCTTTCATCGAAAAACATTCCGGCATTAATCGAACTCGAATGCCATTGAATTATATATACGTATATACATATATACGTATATTCTCGATCGTCGTGTTATCGAACATCTATAAATAAAGTTTAGATAAATGTCTAAACTGGAATAATCATTTGAACACTATCTGGCAGTTGTTAATAATTTGTATCTTCATTATCGTCGAATGTCAAAGGCTTGGGGAAGAAAATGAAGGAAACGTATATACAACACAGGTACAATATATATTTATTTTTTAACGACGAACGTGTCGTGTCACGCAAACAAGAGGGTTTGCTTTTATTAATTTTCTTTCATCGCGTACAACTATTCAGCGAAGCGGGAAGCCGAAATGAGGTTTGGAAACGGGGTCAAGACAAGAGAATGTCATTAGATGAGCCGAGTATCTTCCATACTAATGATTATACAACTATGCGGCGCTGTGCAATTTCAATTCAGCGCGGCAGAAGCCGATCTCGTAGTCTTCCCTCAGTGATCGAGTTGCTTCGTGCAATTTCCAATTAACGATCGAGATAGACTCGATCTCGATTTTTCAACCATTCAAGTTGCTGTCACCGGCCTGTCGGATCAAAATTGACTGAATTCTGAAATGTTCACTCGGCTACATTCTATTATTAATCACGTGACAAGTTTCTGCAGCTTAGAATCGTATATTTGACCGAATGTTTATTAATTCTTTTTTCGGTCGTGTTACAAAAGAACGTGAAATATTGTTTTGCAACGTGGATGTATCGTGGATGTATACTGCATTTTTTAATTGTTCGCAAATTTTTATACGTATATATATATATATATATTCCTTTCGACGAACAAGCAGTGACAGATCGTGGTAATAATCGACTTTAATGAAGATTTCTTCTTATACTCTTTGCACACGTTCGTCCGTAACGGCATACCGTATACGGAATCAATATTGGTACGAAATTCCAGCTTTGTCGTTAACTTGAAAGCTATTTCGTTGCCGTGCCGGAAATAAAATAAAATGCTCGAACGGAAAAGTAGAAAATATCGAAATATCTTTCTTATGATTACGTACGATTTATGTTTTCTGTGTTTAATACTTTAACCTACTGTTTACAGGCGCGAACAGATTTTCAAAAATAATTTTCATGCCAAGATTCGGGGATGCCATAAACGTTACTGCTGCGAACGCTACGTATTATTTTTCGAATAAGACTGTGAGTTTATGTCGACGTTCGTAACTGTATCAAACTGTCTGCAACAAAGTACGAAGAGTGATACTTGCTTACGAAACGTCGTCGTAAAATCGGCATAAAACGCGGGTTTATTTCGCGTATATAGCGTTATTAGTAATGACGTTATTGGAATTATTTACGCGTGTCGTAACTCTCCGCTAACGTTAACACTACAACTGCCAAAGTGGTCGAAACGACTAATTTATAATTTTTTATGAAAATTTCATGTACCTACAACAGCGTGTTTTTAGATCACTCGAGTGATTTTTGATGAGAAGCTCGTGTTCTTTATTGTGTTATTAACTCTTTCTTATACAGAGTGAACATTCATCTCAGAAAATTATGATTTATCAAGTCCATTTGTTGGAAAGATGATTTGATGAAAAGGACAGCGACTCTTTTCTCTGGATAATTAAATTGGATACGAAATGAACACGCTTGACATTTAACTCTATATAAATTTATTTGTCAATTAAAGTCAGAAATTTGTCGTGTCGCGCGAGTGATATTACCGATCTTTTCTACACAATAAAAACATACGAGACGAAACGTACCGATCGAGCTAATTAATTATATAATTATAATTAATGGGAGGAAGTTAAATTCGGTTTGTTCGTATGTACGTATATTTCAATTCAATTCTGGCTTCGAGTGCTCAGTGGAACGGAATATTCGTACATAACCCGCAGCTTGAGTTTTCGAATGTCCCATTTCGGAATATAAATTTTAAATTTAAATTCTCAAATTTTACATTTTCTTTTTTTTTTTTTTAAATTCTGCCATTCACTTCAAAAGAAGAGGGATAAAAGTAAACTTAGTGTCAGATGACAACGTGTCTGCTTCGCTTGCTTTCATCGTTTTTCTAAATCTGTGGTAATTCTGCGATCGATTTCTGCGCAAGTTCACACACTTTTGAGAATATTTCCTTCGCGTACATTTCACGTGAATTCCGTTGGAATTTTGCTCTTTTGTGTCTTCCGCTTTCCCGTAGATTGTCAGTTAAACTGCAAATTACGAGACATTCCACACAGCTCGAGATCGCACAAAGAGCAACATCTTTCTTCGATCACACCTCTTCCTCTTCTTTCCTTTATTTTTCCTTTCTGGGAATAAACAGCGCTTTTGTGAACGTGAAGCACGTTGATCACCGGTACGTAGCAGTGAAAGCAGTTGTTTGAATGCCGGCGGTGGTAGCACCGATAATGCAATGAAATCTAGAAATTTAATTAAGCACCGGCATAATTTCTCGTTAGATGGGAACGTTAACAACGTTCTCCACTGCGTTTTCGCCCTTTCATTATTCACCGTCGTATCAGCGGCGACGCCTCGAATGAAAATGTCGCCGACCTCTTCACCCCTCGCTTTACCCATCGCCTTCGCCCTTCATCCTGTTCTCGAGCCTTTACCATTCGTATCCTTAATTTCTTTACGGCCACTCCTTGTCCTCACCCTCCTTTATGTCGCGATAACCGCGGGTCACTCGTTTTAACGACTTAAAGGACTTGATTGTCGATTAAGATGCCTCTTCGGGTCGCACTTTTATTTCTCTCCCCCGGTTCTCCTCTCTCCTTCTTTAATCGTGGCTTCCAGCCACGTTACGATGATTGGTCGTTTCAAGAGTCGGACTCGGAAATGGGGATCAGCCTTTTTTTTTTTTTTTTTACCGTCTGATTAATTTAAACACGCCGCGCCGTTATTCGCTTGGAATAAATTTATTTGTTGAAACTCTTGCGCTTGATTTTGTTGTACCCAGTTACAGTCTTGACGAAATGTTGGAACGAAGGAGATCAACGTTCAGAAATTGAAACGTTGAATTTTAGGAAGATGGTATCGTTTATGAAGATTTTATTGAAATTTAGACCAGGATGCTAAATTTTTATAAAAATTTTATAAAATTAGCAGACTGATAATTTCCATTATTAGACTCGTAGGAAAGGAATTGTGTAACATTCTTTATAAAACTTGTTGCATCTGTGCGCAAGGATATTCTTCTTGTCTTCTCTCGTACGAAATTGAAGTTAACGTTAGAGTTTTTAAGTTAACAGAGACTAAAATGGAATATTTGCAGCAAAGAAATCAATGTGCAAGGTACGAGAGAAAATTAATGATAAAAAAACTGAAGGTTCTATTAATATATTTTATTAAAAACCACTCGAATATTTAAAAATATACTGTATATAAAATTTTCACAGACACTTATAAATTGTAATTCTGAAATCTCCTGAATTTATAATTTTTCGACACGCATGAATCGCTTTTTTTCCTTCATAAGGAACACTGAGCTATATCGATTAATAAATTTCAAAGGAATGAATTTAGAAATGTGGAGGCGACCGTGCTTCAAAACTAGTTACAAAAATATTATTACCCCTCACGCCGTAGCCCCCTCTGTACCGAGCAACTTTTATTAGACAAAGTTTTCATATATCTGCAAAAATAACGGAGATATTCAGGTGCTACAGTTTTCACTGTAGACCATCCCCGTACAAACTATAGAGAACGTACCAAAATGAAGTCCAGTGTGATCACATTATCTGTTCATTGCTTAGTGTCATTTACCAACGGGATGATAGAATCGTTAATTTTCGTCGAATATTCTTGTTCGTACTAATAGCGGGTTTCATAGAGCAGATTGATTGATAGTCCAATTTCTCGCAACGAATTGTAATCTATGGGTAACAACGTTTCTCGTTATCTATTTAATAACCGAAGTCGATTTCTCGGCGCAGTGAATCCACACCGAGGGAGTATCATAGTTGATTTTGCGCTATTTGCGCGTATAAACCGAAAGGCAAGTTACCAATACGGCCACGTTCCCGCGATAGCAATTACCGACGTAACATCGCAGCGTTGCAAATATTGTGCACAATGAGCTTTGGAATCTTTGGGATTAAACGTGTCGAGATGGAATGCTTTTCGTTCGAGTTTTATTTATGTGATTATTTATGTATGCAAAACGATTGCAAAACTTTATTGCAAATCGATGTCGGTAGATGGTGGTAGAAACGTAGAGAGCTTTAAAATAGCACGGGTCGTGCATCTTAAATTAACAGTTTCAAAACCTTTTTGCAAATCAAATTTACTCTTTTCCGCAAGTCAAGTTTGTTTTTATGAGCAAAATCCGACCGTAGAGTTATTATTCCGAAGTGAAGATTTTATTGCTTGTATGTAACAATACTTAGAGAAAAATGACTTGGATAAAATTGATATAAATATATTTACACGGACGTGTGTAGATTTTTCTGTAACTGTTTGCCTGTCGTTAATAATTATAGTAAGTGTCTGTAAGAGTGATTAATAATATCCGCTAAATGTTTGTGGTTTGAAGGACCAGCCGAAATATTTCTTGTACGGAATTTAATTTTCGAGCAAATTTTTTCAATGAAGTTCATCGTTGAAGAACATGGTAGTAGAAATAATAAAATATTACATTATGCTTTACACTTTCTCGTGTCATTCGTAAAGTGAATTTGTTTCGCGGAAAAATGAAGAATACGATCTGCAAAGAGGATCTCAATTCGGAGTGCAAAATCAGTGGTATCATGTGAAATAATCTATAATACTTTTCACTCGAAATTGCTTGATCAAAATACAGCAAATATTTTCGGTGTATTCTGTGCCTTAAAAAAAAAAAAAAAAAAAAAAAAAAAAAAAAAAAAAAAAAAAAAAAAAAAAAAAAAAA
>NW_025108646.1:74491-128868 GCF_011392965.1 Frieseomelitta varia
AAAAAAAGAAATAGAAAAATGCAAAGTCTAAAATAAAATAAAGACGATATCTGTAATAAGTGAATCAGACCGGATAAGAATATTTCGCAAATTTCCTGAAAATTTTCACAAGTTTCAGGGAACGATAAGAAAGAAAAGAAAAAAAAAAAAAAAAAATAAAAAAGTGGGAATACTTTTGTGTACAAAGTAGAAGAAAGTTGACAACGCGCAATTAGTACTTGAAAAAATGGGGGAGGGAGAGGAATTTCTGTACGTGAAAATACGCCAAGTAAAAGTTGTTCACGGAGATCTACGTGGTACCTGTATAGCGAGGCAGGTGCAGGTAAGCAGCTTGCTCGATCCGCCGGTGCAGCAGACAGATGTTACGGTTATGCAGCCAGCTCATCAGAGCATTACGTGCTGTACTGCGCAAACTTTGTAAGAAAAGATGGAAGAATTCGGTACGATGACGAAAAAGCCATCGTGCTCCTTTCGTTTTTGCGACTCGCCGTCCCTGTCTTAATTGAGATCATGATGAAGCACCAGAGAAAAATGGCCAGCTGTATTATACGTTACCTTTATGTTCCCTTCTCCCCTCGTTGCAGTTGCTTGTAAAAAGATTATTAAAACTAAAAAAAAAAAAAAAAAGAAAAAAGAAAAAAGAAGAAGAAGAAGAAGGAAGGAAGAAAGGAACGAATTCGCTCGTCACGTGTTTTCATTCTCGGCTATTTACGTGGAATAAGTAGTTCCCAATTTGTACCCCGAAATGAAATTGCACGTTTAGATTCTCTGCTGTTCGGTTCACGAACGCGAGGCACGAGACGAAAGTTTAATTAAAGACTGTAGTTACAATCACACTTCATTTCGTACAAGATGGAAAGAACGCGTCGCGGGAACGTTTAAACTTTGAAATTTATCGCTAGTTAAACGTTGCTTGAATCAAACGACATAACTTTGAATTTGCAATACATTCTTTTGTTTTTTTTTGTTTTTTTTCTTTTTAATTATCCTCGATTAACGTTTAAACTCGGAAATTTATTGCTAATTGAGAGAATGAGAGGTAATAACGGACGTCATCGTTATTTGATACGCATGAAATAATTTCACCCGCGTTCAAGTTTTATCAGGTTGATTAAAACCAGGGACGTGAAAGTACAATAAATGTCACCGCGTCTTAAACCGTATGAAATCGTAATTTCATTTACGCCTCGTTTTTCAATTATATTTTACGTCGTAAGAACCGAGGAGAATATTAAACTTCGCGGTTTACGGCCAATTAAAAAAAGACATCGGATGTCTTAAACTGTTTGTGCCTCGAACTGTGTAAAATCGAACATTGCGGTTCAATCGACTTTTTTTTTTAACGTACGTACCTACGTACATACGCTTCGACAAACCTGACAGAACCAAATTCGATATTATTTCGATCGTCTCTCTTGGGCTCTTCAATTTTAATTAAATCTTTGTGGCATAAAGCGAACGTGACAAAATTTTACCTTTGATGCTCGAGTTATTATATCAATTATCAATTATTATATTCTTCGCCCGTCTAAAGAACAAATTGAAACTGTGTTTCAACTGTACGTTTCGTTTTATAAGGCCATTAATTATGGAACGGCCGTCGCTGGTGTAAATCTCGAAATCCACGATGGAACTTTGCAAATTGTTCGCTCGATCAAACGGATTAAAATATCTGCCGAATGTGGGTGAAATTACTCATTCGATTCGCATATTCGACCGAATCGTACAAACAACGCGTTTGTACATTGTCGAAGCGGTACTATATGTACAAACAATACCGTGCAATTTTTTATTTTTTATTTCTTTTTTTTTTTCGTTAATTGTCCCATTCGTATTTTTCAACTTCGAGTCTCCTATGAATTTTCGGCGATATTTGAAATTCATCGATGGTGTCAGAATCATTTTCAAATTTGTTTCGAATTGCCGCCTATACCGGTTTTCTCGTTTTATTAAATTTCCTTAAAAACAGCTAAATGTTTACCTTTATTAAAAATTTCATCAATATTTACATGAGGCGATATGAAATTTTTGTCGCTGCATTGTCACGCCGGGTTCCATATTTTATTTGAATATTTTTCACCCCCTGTCCCGCTCCTCCCCTATTTTTTTTCCATTCATTCTGTTCCGCGTCACTTTTTGCTCGTTAGATTTACAAACACACGATATCTGTTGTTACCTGTGAAAATATTATTCCGCGACGCTTGTTATTTACTATTCTGTTGGCCATCGTAAATCCTTCCCCTTCGATTTGCTTCGCTTTACGTTGAAGTTTCGAGGTGCTGTTTGCACTTTGCAATTAATTTTCCAAACAGTAGAATATCATTGACGATATTTTTTTTTTATCAATCGAGAAGAGTAGTAATATTGAATCTTCAAACTGGATATAAAAAGATTAAAAGATTCTCTCAAATATTTCGATGATCGTCTTCCTTGAATTACAAGGACAAATAAAAGGTGAGAAATATTCTTGTGACAAGTTCTTCGAAAGCAAAATACACATCTAACACAAACTACTTTTTCTATTTTCCTTTGCTCATGTGTGTGTTACACAAATGAATTTATATACCTCTGGTACCTAGAACTTGACTTGAACTTAAACAGACTTACTTTACTTAACAGAAGATGAAAATATAGGCCACTAATACTGAAAAACGTCCATTAATTATATTTTCAAATAAAATAATAAAGAATTTAAAAAAATGTGTTTGTAAAAGTTATTTTTGTTTTATATCATTCAGTCTTTCAGTGACCATCGTATAGTTTGTACACACATTCCTACCTGTTTATACAAGCACAATAAAATCTGTCTCTTGCTCACAGAAACGAGAGAAAAGCAAACGAAAAGTTGAAGGTTCAACGTTTTAACAGCAAAACTATCAAACAAAATTTTATTTTATTTAAGAGTTGATACAGTTTTAATCTATAATATAATTTGACAATAAGAGCACTAAATAGATCATTTAACTAGAATACAGGTGATGTTGTAACAAGTTAAATTATCGTCACTAGATGTTTATCAAATTTGAAATGGGCGCCTCTAATATTATAGAGATTTGAATTAATTTTCTTCTTTACGAAATACATACATACATTTTCTATTTCTTTCACTTTGAACTTACAAAAGAGAGTCTCAGCCTTAGTCGTCGATAGTTCTACCGTTGAAGTCGTATTTCTTCCCCTAATCCAGAAAAAATACTTTTTCAACACTTTCCCTGTTGTTTAGAGGGACCTCGCTTTCGTTGCGTCTTGGGGAGTTGTATCGGGCGCGATTAGGAAGTGTGGTATACCAGCTGGCAGGCAGATACTTTATCGAGCAGGTGGAAGACTGTTTCGGGGGGCCGCACGTGCGTAAACGGTCGGGACAAGCCGCATCTCATCGTGGGCCTGGAAAACACCTGAGCCGTAAGCTCGGTGTCCGGGGACATTAGTCACGCTTAAAAGGAACCCAGGGGCCCAGGAGCCCTCGGCAGCCCCGAGTAATCTGTGATCTTCCTTTGTCTCGAAATGCTCTTTGTTCTTAGCAGACCGACGTAATCAGCGTGCCGTTGACCAGCGATGATGGAATCGCTCGCCACTGCTCGCTGGCCCATGCAGATCTTCCTACAGGGTGGCCGCGTCTCTTTCGTGCCTCTCTCGCCTCTCGCCAGCGCCTGTCGGTTCTGATTTTTCGCGACGCCGCAGTGCTCCGAAAGACGTTCCCGCTGGCCGAAGTCGTGGCATTTGTAACTTTTGTTGGACGTTTCATAGAAAAATGTGAAAAACAGTGTATTTTTTTTTTTTTTTTTTTTTAAGATTTAAATAATTTTTCGCACGACGAAAGCTTGCGTACTCCATTGTGCTATAAAGTTTTTCTGTTTTTCCGTCTTCAATGTCTAATCTACAATACTCTACATGTAGAGTACTGCACACAGTACTCTACATCCAGTAGCAGACCAATATCTTAACACTAAGGCTATCAAAATTCTGATCCGAATGATCAATTTAGAGTTTCTTTTAATAATTTTAACACGTTGAATGCCACGCCAGTTTTACAGGGATTACCTGTGGCGCCACGATGAATTTTCTATTATGTGATACATATAACGTTGAAATATTATCTGCAATAGATAAGTTACAGTGTATAACCATGTTTGACAAGTTAATTGCGACAGAGTTCACCGTTGCATTAACGATGGTAATAATAAAAATTTCTAAATATTGACATTTGTTCATCATATATATTTGATTCATATATATATATATATATTTATCAATCATATATATTTATCAATCTGGGCGCGCCGGTCACTGGTGGCCCCCGTGGCATTCAACGTGTTATTTAAAAATAAAAAGTGAAATATAGAACTTATAGAACTGGAAATTCAAAATAATTTTAATTAGATAGAACAATTTTAATTGAATAGAACAATGCGTTTTTTTTCACAAAACAAATGAAGTGAGCAGAAATTTACTCTGCACTCTGTCGTGTGTTATAAATATATGGTATTTTCTATTTTCTGTTCCCGACGGAATGCTTTAACCTTAAAAGGACGGGGTATTTAAATCTTCCTTCGCCAGTGGACGAATTTAAATCTCCAGGCGAAGTTTAATTTTACATGTTTTCATATAAATTATTGTAGTTCCTATATTTTCAAGGTTAATCAAATCAAATAAAGAGACTCGAGCTACTCACGAAACAAGAGAAGAGAGACCGACGATATATCGGACATTCGGCTTTCTCAGATATTATACAGCTGTCGATATATCGGACGTTAGTAGTTGGAAGGTTAATCGCCGATAGTGTTGAGAGATATAAATCAGGCGGTATCGTCAGTTTGATCGTGCTGGAAAAGAATACACGCGGCTTTTTCCATTTCGCGAATGTTTTTCACATTCACGTTATTTTTCACGTCGGCGTCAATCTTCTTCGCCCAGACATCGAAGTACATTAAAATATTCAAATTTTGGTTGTTTCTCGTTGATGAATATTTTCCTGCGACAAACGTCACTTTGAATGTGCCATGTCGAACCATGCTGGACGCGTAATGCGGTTTTCATCGATGTTATGCTAATTCGATCTGTAAAATTACTTGAAAAAAAATGTCGAAGTATCTGGTCGACGACCGGCGACGACGTGGAGCGCGGTTTTCGTTTAGAAATTAATTCCGTGGAAGAGAGATGAAGAACTGTTCCTTCGCAAACGCCGACGGGACAAGATAAGTTGTCAGACAAGAAATGAATTTAATTATTAGACGTAATTGAGATAAGTACTTTACTTTCACAAATGACCAACGTGTATAATTCTTGAACGTTGATGTCACTGACAGTACTTTAACAAGCTCATTACCCTTAATGATGATTATTACATTTGTGATTGTGTTTTGTGTTGACATCTGCTATGAGAGAGAGGACATAAGAAAGACAGGAGAGTATGTGTGTGTGTGTGTGTGTGTGTGATTTGATGGTGTGAAACAAAAGAAGAGAGAAGTTTTAAGAAGACAGTGTAACATGTTTGACGAGTTGTAATAAGAGCGTGTCAAATACCAAAGAAAAAGCAATATTGTATTAACATTAACAGAATAAATATATGTTTATATCGAAGATGAGAAATAAAGCCCTACAATGGTCATTACAATTTATTTATTTCTTTAAATTCCGACGGTCAGATGACCTATTACACACAGAAAGAGATAAAGTACGTTTTGTCGCGCGTTTTTAAAAAATGTTCATCGAACCAGAAAAGTGAATCAATGCCGTTCGCTTCTTAGACGTGACAAATTACAATTTGTCAGTTTGTTGCTCGAATCCAAACGGATCACTCTATATAGTGAAAGCGCGATACTAATATCTTCTGCCACTTTGTCTTGTTAACCACCGCGGAATACGTGATAAGATAAATAGGCACAATTGAATCGAGGATAAAATGGTAGCTATTAAAAAAAAAAAAAAAAACGCAGACGTTTCTAGAACACTAAAGATCTTCTTATCGAAGAATAGACTCGCGATTATTTCGACATACGCGGATAGACAATAACACGTGTGGCTTTGATTCGACAAACGTTTCGGAGTCCTTGATCCAATGAACGTGTGTGTTCTTTTTCTGTTCGAAGATTGTCAAAAGAACGCGGCAAGAAATAACAAACTGAATCAGCTCAGCTCAGCGCTCAGGAATGTTTGACATTCTTCTGAGAAACTTCTTTCAACGACATTCAACTTCAAACAACCTTCTTACATTTGCTTCGGTTTCATTCAAAGATTGACCTGCTTTTTTTTTTTTGTTTTCTTTCTTTCTTTTTTCCATTACGCCGTTAAACACGCGCGTCAGAACATTTCCCCATAATGAAACGATCGTTTTCTTCTTTCCACGAGCCAGTTTTTCACCTGGTAAAAAGTAGCATAACGCACGAGAGCGGCGTCAGTCGAATCGGCATTCAGACAGGCAGGGAGCGATTTTCTTTTGAAAATGCAATGCCTAATGAAGCATTTGCATCCTGCCAGACTACCATTCCCCACCGCGGCTACACGCTGACCCGTTTCTTTTACGTGCGAAGTTTACCAACGATTCTCGGTATATTTCGCGTAACGCGCGCGTTTAAACTAAGATTTTCACCACCGCGTTAACAACGTTTACGTTTAGCGAGTGAGCGTTTGCTGCTTCGGCTCGTCGTTGGTAGAACGACGAGAGAGAAAAATGCGAGAACGAGCCGATAACTGTCCGCTGTACTTTTGTAATTGGATAGAAAAATTAGTGGTGGACAGAATAATTGATTCAGTTGAGTCGATACACTAACTGAAAACACGCGGTGTTTTTCGATAAATTATTTGGCGATGCTATGAACTGTTACAGACACTTTGTGGAAGAAACCTTTTACGTCGATTACATTTGTCAGAGTAGTGACGAAGTCATAAAATTTTTTTTGAAAAAATGAAAAAAAAAGAAAACGTTACATATTTTACTTTCATAAAATAATACATAATAAAATATCATTTACGTTAAAATTACGCACGCGTGTGTTCAGTTTTGTTCATCATCATACATATAGTTGGGAAGTTTTGCAAACATAACCGAGGAAATGAAACCTAAGTATAAATTTGCTTTCTACCATACATTACAATAAACACTCTAGGTTAGACAAATTTGTTTTCTACCACACGTTATGATAAGCACTCTGATTTAGACAAATTTGTTTTCTACCATACATTACAGTAAACACTCTAGTTTAGACATTCTGTATATTTCAGAAATTTCCCGTGAATGCATAAAAATCATATAACGCGTGAATCAACTCTGATAAATTTCTTCAAGAATTGGAGCGTACTCTGATACGACGAAACAAAAGGAATTTGTTCTTCGAATATTCATCTAATAAATTCTAACAGACTTCAATTTCTTCCCTTTGTACACGTATATTTATCGTACATATGTATATATGGCATGATGGAAAACCCGAATAACGAAAGGGTCAATGAATTTTATCGCTTTACAATAACAGAATTTAAATTTCATTGATGTTTCAATGCGAGAAGACAAAATGACCAAATTTGCCGCGCGCAACGCAATGCTTCCCATTGCCGGACGTAATAATAATCGCGTCAGTTGTTAATTTTAACGAACTCCGTCTCGAATTGTTCATTCGACCAGTTAAAAATCCCCGCTAATAGAAAATCTCGTTTGCTCTCGCCGCTCTCCGCGTGGCAATATGTTTACAGTAATTTCCTCGATATTTTCTACCGTAATACGCATTAAGCCGGATAACGAGCTAAAGGAGCACTCTGCGAGATATTTTCTGAAAACGAAGCAAAACCGCGGAACGCTCCATTTGCCCTTAAAAAAAACACACACACACTCGAAATTATATTTCATCGCGGTTGGTTAACTGACTCGGCTCCTCTTTGTTCCCCGTAGAAGATAATTTATCAACGTTGCGTCTAACGCGACTCACTTTGTCGTCACGTAACAACATTAACGAGCGTTCTTGGTAAAACGCAGTAGTCGTGCGTTTATCTGGCACGTTGACTCGCGTTATTTCTCAACTAGGCGTTACAGTTTTTTCTCCCTCCCACCCTTTTATTCGTTTTCTTTTTCTTTTTTTTCTTTTTTTTTTTTCCTCCTTTTGCGTCAGCTCGTTCTTTTACGATCCCTCGACGCAGAGAACGATTGCGCGGCAGAAGGATAGTTAGCGGAGGGTGAAGTGGTTTCGCTGAGCGGAGCCGGAGCGGTGAACGAGGACGAACGAGAAAAGGGCGAAGATACGTGTACAAGGAGCATAGAGACATGCAGAAGACCTCTCGTGCGGACATGCCTTGGGGACCAGGTCGGATCGCGCTAATTAAATCATAGTCGCCCGCTATCGCGCTGGCGAGTTTCCACGCGACGTGTGTGGCATGTCTTTCCGATTCTTTTATCTTTGTTCCCCGTTTAAATCCCTCGTTTTCAAATCCTTTCCCTTCTTTTTCTTCTCTTTCTTTCTTTCTTTCTTTCTTTCTTTCTCTCTCGTCTTCTCTGCGAGAAGATTTCTTTGTAAATTCAGAGTTATTACATAATTACATTCTTTCGGAACGCTTCTTCCGTTTCTTCTTTTGAATTCTTAATCGGTTAAGGGGGCAGGACAGTTTGACGGGCCGAAAAATTACGAATACTTTGGAGGGCTAGTAAAACAAAAGTACATATTTGATCGACGTGGGCTTTTATGGTTTATTTTATTATACACATTACGAACTATAAAAAGCAATATTAAAAGAGAAAAAAAGAGGGCTCTTATTTTAACGAGGTATCTTTTTACATAACTTTTTTTTACATTGCCTACCGGTGCGCATGATTCCAGCCAAACAGGATTAGTTGCAATAAAAAGACAAAAGAAGTTCAAAAGTAAACTATATTCTCCAGCGATTGACGATCCAACATTTTCGTTTTTGTGAAAATTATGAAAACAGCAGCTATCTGTTTTTGATGTATCGAATTTGTGCCAAAAATTTCTACGTTTTTTGTTTATATTTTTGGAAATTGTTAAAAATTAAAAAATGCTCGATCGTCGATCCCTAGTAAATGTTACACTAAAGATACGTACCAAGTTTCACAGTAATCGGTTGGTTAGATTCCGAGATATCTTGCACATTGTTTCTAAAAACCGAGTTTCGAGTAAAACGCTTAGGTTTAAAGTTTCGAACGTCATTTTTCATATGTATCCTTTACTCACTTTTTTCACTTATATATCGTGGCTCATTACAATACACAATTAAATTGAATTCAAGTCCCCTAATATTCGATTTACCAAAAGCGATATTTCAATCACACGATTTACATTTTATAATACCGCTTAAAGTTGTAAACAGTGATAGAAATTCGATTATAGTATCCGCGGATTTGTTATTATACCTCAGAATAAGTCGTTTTAAAGGCTAGGATACCTTTCGTACCTTATTTCTAAGACTTCAGACTACTATTTAAAACAAAAAAAAGTCAGTTTTTTAAAAATTTCAAACTGTTCTGACCCCTTAAACATCGAATTACTGGATTTCGGAATTTTTTGAATCGAATTTTCGTTCGACCAGCTGACTTCTGCGCGAGATCGAACTCAAGACGCAAAAAGTTCGTTGCTGGAATTATTTATAACTCGACGATTTCATCGCGGATGATGTGATTTCTCAATCGTAACACTTTGCGACACACAAATCGTGTTTGCGTGAAACTCGCGACGTTGAAAACACCGCGATGTTGAAAAGGCATTAAAAACTCGAAGCGCGGAAAGCATCATAATCATTAAGCTTTCGGAGAGAATTAAAGAAGCGTGGTTTGCCGCTAGGAACACACTGTGTTGTGTTTCGAGAAACTTTTTTCCTCCGCATGATCATGCTCGCTTAATCACACGCAATACACCGACTGCGCGTTCCGTAACGAAGCGTAATTATAATAGTTTCGTCAAGTGTTCCTTTTTTTCTGGCTCTCGTCTTTAAAAAAAAAAAAAAAAAGAAACTACTTCAAAGCTCATTAGTCGGACATCACGCGCGTACAAGTCCCTGTCCTCCCATCCCCTCTCTTATTTGCCCTCTCGTTTCGAAGCCTATTTCAAATGGAGTGCGCGCGCGTGTTTAATATTCTAACAGCTGACACTTGTAGGAGAGGTAGAGAGAGAGAGAGAGAAAGAGAGAGAAAAGAGAAAAATTTGAAAAAAAAGAGGAAAAGTTGCAGCGGGCAAAGTGGAAAAATTAAAATCCTCATTGGCGAATCACGGTCCGTGCCGCCGCGTGTACACACATATATATATATACTATATACTATATATATATGTATGTGTGTGTATATGTTCGTTCGCCGTGACTTTTTCAATTAAACCATCGCTATAGCCGGTAGCCCGGTGGTTAAATAAGTCGAGTGTTGGCTGCCCTCTGTCCCGCGTATCCGGCTTCTTCTTCCCCCCTCCCCCTTTTTCGCTCTCAACGGATCCTGCCAGAATCAGCTAACCCAAATTAATTAGTTTTAATAATTCATGAATCGCGTTCAAATGATACGTCTGACTGTTCACGAGCTCCTCGGGGCTTTCTGTTTCTGTGTAACGCGAGCCACGGTGGCACAGAGGTACATTTTTCTCTTGATTGACTATTCATTTCGCCCTTGCCTTTTTCCCGCCGTTCTCTTCCCTCCTTCCTCTCTCTCTCTCTCTCTCTCTCTCTCTCTCTCTCTGTCTCTCTGTTTCTCCATTTCCGCGTTCTGAAGTGCGTGTTACGCGGAGTTGTCACGAGGCATTAACGGGACGCACACGACGCGCCCGTACGAAAAAAATAATCCCGCTGGGAAAAAAAATCCTGGCGCGGCGCGTTTCGTCCGGTACGAAAATCACACGCGGCCCAACGGACCCGGATCCGGACGCATCTCGCGCTCCTACTATGCCCGAGTTCCAATTAACACGTTCGAGACGGCGTCGGTCACTGCGGACCTCATTATTCGTTTAGCCGGCGTCGGTCACTTTAGTCGGACGAAACGCGTATCGAGTCTGATGAATACGAACGAATGATTCTTGTTAATATAATAAAAAAAAAAATGCACGTAAAAAAATTGTAGTTCATAGAACATTCGCCACGAGCACTCTGTCACGATTGCACGCGTCAACCGCGGGAAACTCTGAAAATTTTCTAGGGTCGACGAAGTGTCTGAGCGTTAACCACTTGCGCTGGCAGCTGATTGCGGACCGTAACGAGTGGCCAAAACGAGTTCCTTTTGAACTCGTCGGTATGATATCACTGGATATTGAGAAGTAATGAATTATTATTGTACGTAGAGAAATATGCAATAGTCATAAATTATTGTTAATAAATTGACATTATATGTCAATAAATTGTTATTGCATCCGAGAAGTATATAATTTAGTATTTGTTTTGCCTATTTTGTTTTACTTAAATATACTTGAAACTAAGGGAATATTACAATTTTGGAACAAAAAATTCCTGATTCTCATTCCAAGAGAGTTAACTGCCAGACCTGTTAAACTGGTCGAAACGATCGCGATTTATAATTCTTTTTCAAAGCAGTTTCGCAGACCTACGGTGTCGCATGTTCAGAGGATTTTTTTTTTTTTTTTTTTTTTAAGTACAACGCATAAACGATCTTTGTACTCTAATTAGTGAAACTAATCACTTTGGTGATTCTAGCGCCAACGTTAATTCAAGGAAAGAAGGAGCAAACGGCCTTAGAAATCGTTGAAGAACGAAGGGTGCCTGAATCCGCGCAAATTGAAAATGCTAATCGATCCTTTGCTTCGCACTTTGAAGCAACGAGGACAAAGTGGTGTCCTAGCGTGTCAATTCCGATACGAATCAGAGGGATTTACAATCTTGGAATTTACATAATTAGCATTCTTAATTAGCAAATTCGTGCCCGTTGAATGTTGAATCTTCCAATTCGTACGTTGAAACGAAAACCTTACGCCATCGCGTGTATCGGGTCTCTTATCTGTTGCACAACTCGCGCAACTTACCGGAAAGTATCTTTTTCAACTTCTCGCCTCTCAGGATTCCGATGTCCCGTGTACACAATTCATTCTTATCTCGGCGATTCCAGTTGATTTTTCTCATTTTCTCGACGTTCGTCGGATTCGCCGCGTGCGTGCATGCGTGTGTGTTTAGGACTTTGCGGAACGAAGCTAAATAGCGTCTTTACCGGGGCTAGTTTTTATCGAAAACAAGCACGTAAAGGTGGCTATAACTTGTAGATTTTAATGCCCTCGCAGTACCCACCAGTTTGAATTTCACTTTCATGTGGCGCGTACTTTTTACTTCCCCTCTCTCTCTCTCTCTCTCTCTCTTTCTCTCGCATACGCGCGCACGCGCGCTTTTCAGTAACATTCTTATTCCGTTCTCGCAACGGTGATTCGTTAAAAATGGAAAAACATGTATCCCTGGCCCGGTCCAAAAATACCTAGCCTGCCTATGCTCGAGTCTGCCGCGATATATCGTTCGGCCGATGTGTGCACGTGCGTTCACGTATGTGCACACAGGAATATCGAGAAGCCACGGTATGCGCCGGGGATTTGGTGGCTTGGTTAAATGTCTGCCATCAGTGACGTGCGTGCGGAATCCGCAATAAAAGGCTCCCGAATGGAAAGAGGAAGGATATTTTGAAGAACTACCAAACAAAAAATAAACAACAGCAACGACAAAATAAAAAAAATTAACCGGAAGAACGTGCGGAAAGATTGAGCCTCTATTTACGAGATAACGCTGTCAGATAATTCGGTTTCAGGAAAATACGTCGCTCTGGACTACGGTCTTTTTATAGATTTTTCTTAAAATATATGCGGGACGGTGGGGGGTCTCGACAAGTTTTTCAATATTTCTTGCTCGAGAGAGCGAAAATAGATCGTTTCAGATATTTTTCCACACAACTGATAACTTTGTGATACGATTTGTTTTGGAACAAATTACCAGATTTTATTGGAATAAATTAGTGTGGTTCTGGTACTTTCGTTTTCAATTTTGCCTCGATTAAACACTTGTCTTGCAATTCCCTTCTCAATTTTTGCAATAATTAGTCATTCTCATTGTAACGTTGTTGTTTTTTTTTTTTTATAAAATATGATATAAAATATGAATGTTATGTGCAAACAGTTACTTGTTAATGTTCAATCTAGGGATAATTAAATTTGAAAGTCGAGTTGAAATTTCATGGAATCGCAATTTGCTTTTTCCCTCAAGTCGAAACTAATCTACGACCCGATATTACAAAACAAGAATATTTAAATGGCGAAATTCTATTGGAGGGAGAGAACACGAAAGAAACAAGAAAATTGAAATAATCCCCAGAAGTTGAGAAAATTTTATTTGGAACGTTATACGGAATGTAAGAATTTTATTTCGAATATTACACAAGGAATAAAAATTTCGTTTGAAACATCATACGTAAGAATAAGAGTTTCATTTTGAAAATCATACAGAGAATAAGAATTTCATTTTGGACATCACACGGAGAATGAGAATTTCATTTCGAGTATCACGCAGAGAATAAGAATTTTATTCCGTGAAAATTATTCGTTGTCGGAATGAAAATTTCGACTCGTTGTTCATACGTAACTGGGCGACAAATAATTTGCAGGACTAAACGACGCGCCGTTCGTATGTCTGTGTATCAAAGTTCGTAAACAGAAATAAACGTGCCACGAATCGAGACTCTAAACGCACGACGACGCGCAGATGGTTCATTCTTATGTGAATGACTCGGCGCGCGCCATCGTCCTTTACTCGCAGTTCTGTTCGATATAATAAATCTTTTATTAGGCGAGCCGTTGCCCTATTAGGAAAGTTGTTCGCTGTTCTAGGACAAACATTCGTGATATTTATTTGAGAATATTTTATAACTGCCTATTTGTTAAAACGTTAGCGTAAAATATGAATATACTTACCAATCAAGAAGTGTAATATGTTTGACGTATATACATATTTCTCACAAATCATTGTTATTAGATAATTATAAAATATTTTATATCATTGCTATTTTAGATAATTATAAAAAGTCTGGTACTATGGAGAAATATCCTTTACAGCCATTTTATACAGTTTGATGCCACGAATCTGAGAAATATCCTTCATTCTAATTAAAACGGAGCCGCCGCAACGCGTCGATCATTCTTAAAAGTCTCTCCTCGTCGGATATTCTTTATTCAAAGAATCGTCACATTCGTCTGAAATCCAAGGGATAACAAATACTCTGTCATAAACTATCTGACCAATCGACACGATGAGAAGCACCACTCTTTTCAACTTTTTTCCCGATCTCGCGATTAATCGACGATCCCTGAACGACTTGAGAAGTGTCTGTCTCTACTATGGCATGGCATCGACGATTTACTTTTGTCGCTCGCTGACGAAAACGAGAGACGGGCATTCGGGTCGGGTCGAATTCCGATTGCCAGTTTGCAGGCTTGCAGGCGAAACAAGCGGATCGCGAGCGGAGTCCGGTTCAATTGGTCGTCCGAGCGCTCGGTCGCGCCTTGGAACGTTCTCTCTTTCACTCTCTTTCTCTCTCTCTTTCGCTTCGAGGCTCGTTTCGGCTCGTAATCGCTTCCCTTGCCTCCCTCTTCTCTTTTATCCCGGTGTCTGGCGCTTGGTATCGGCGATTTTTCTTTCCGGATCCGCGCCCGTAACCTCCAGACGCGACGGTATGCGCCGACGCGTGAGAACAAACGGGGCCCTCGGACTGTCGCGGCTTAACGCTCAAGCTTATTTACGCACGCGGGATTTTCGCGCGAGTGACGGGGACGCAACGAAATATTGGTTGCTCGGGGCCGTTCTCCCGTGTTCTGTTTTCCCGTATCCGCGAAATATACGGGCCGCGCCTATGAAATAATAAACAAGAAGGAGTGTTTGTTTAAATCTCGATGCGCGAGGCGCGGCCAGACAGATGGAAATTGGTATTATTTTCTTACCAAACATTACACATTGCATACCGGCGCCAACAGTAAGAATTTTCAGCTTCCTTTCTTTTCAAAAGTCAAAAGACTTTTTTTTTTCGTATCATCTATCAGCAATTTATTTACAAAGCATCGGTTTATTTTATTTATTTATTTATTTATTTATTTATTTATTTACACAGCATTGGAAATAATCGTGATCAAATGGTAATTTGACACGAAATTTTCGTTGATTTTATTTTTAGTCTTTATATTTTTTTTTAAATTTGAAGCAATTACCAACGTGCATTGCTAGAAGTATGATATACAAGAGTTAATGATACACAGTTTCGATCTCTGGGAAAATAATAATCCTCCGCCATTTATCTAAACTTTCGTAACGAGCAATATGAAGTCTAGTTTATGTGAATTACTCCAATGAGCGTCGAGGAGACTCGAAAGACTGTCTTCGGAAATTTCTTCCTCTGAAATTCTTTTGTCTCTGTTATTTCATTTTAAGCGAGCTTTCTAAGCGTCTGCTCAAATGTTATACCGATGTTAGTGTACATCGTATCATACAACACCAAATGTATACGTTCGTAATAATGATCAGGAAATTATAAAAAGGAAACGTCCGAGCTGGCTAAATTTAGGTACAATAGTATATATTTATATATATTTATGTATATAATAATATAATGTATTATTATGTATAATAATGTATATATTTATATACATATATACATATATATCAGGATGGGCCAAAGAAACACTTTCTACTATAAGAAAAAGAGCAAAAATTTGCAGACTCTCTGGCGGTCAACATTTGAAAGAAATAATTTTTAAAACATAATGAGAAAATTATGTTTGAACTTAAATTTAATTTGAAAGTTTTTTCTTACATTTTGATATTTTATTAAAAAAAGAAAAAAAAAAAAAAGTGGGAAGAAACTCTTGGGCCATTCTGTATTATCATACCATTCCTGATAATACTAATGTAAATGACCGGTTATGAAATAAAGGTCTTTTTACAAGAGAAATACAGATAATTTGTAGTAATTGCAGTATTATTCCTACTAATGTGCAAATGACCAATTATGAAATAATTTTTACAAGAGGAATACTGATAATTGTCAGTTTAATGTAGGGGACAACGAGCAAAATAACTTTTAGATAATAAGAAAAAAAGAAATGATATATTTTCATCTTTTCAACGACAGTAGGTTTGAAATATCAATTAATTTTTTGCGTCTTTTTTTTTTATTATTAGTAGGACCGCGGATATTCATGCTCTGTCGTAAAATAAGATAGGAACGTTCCAACCGTGTAGTTTGTACATTCTTTCTATCTTTTCATTTTTCTAACTAACAAAGAAAGTATTGTCCACGTCATTTTAAATTGTTCTGCGTTATTCTTGGATAACGCCAGGAAATTAAACTGCGGTTCTACGAATCTTGCGAACCGCCCCGGGGTACGAACTTCGAACATCGAGAGAGATAAGACCTCGCTTGTTTTCTTCCCGAAAGAAAGAAGCGATACAGTTGCATGAATAATGGATACGCGCGATTAGATCGTCATCGCCGGGGACAGAATAAAAATTGGCCAAGTCGCAACAGAGAATAGAATTTCACAATTCCAAAGGCGCCAAGTCAACTCACAATTGAATTCAAAATGGTGAAGACGTGAGTCTAGAATTAAAAAAAAAAAAAAATTCTACATAACGACTATCGACAAACGGTTCATCTTTGCATCAATTGTCAAAGACTTTCAAATGTTCCGCCAAATCAGCGAGCCTAACGAAACGTTTCGTACAGGGTGGGAATAAAAATTTGATCGTGGCTAAAGAACGTATCACAAAATTGACCTTGACCTCGATTATTTTTATGCGTTGCATTCTACTCATCACGAAGATAACACTTTTTCAAGAATAGGTCGCAACTTGATATGCAGTTCTCTTGAAAAATGGCAAACAAGTTTCTCAATCATTTAACATTGCGGATACGCGCGTCCTAACAGCGACTTTACGATTCTGGATGACTATATTCCGTTTATGAATAATGTTAACAGTCAGTTTTACCATTTAATTGTTTAGACTCACACTGATGTTACAACTATGATTGTCGCTATTGTAATAATGGGCTTGATCATAAAGTCGCTGTTAGAACGCACGCAGTGTTAAATGATCAAGAAACTTTTTTCAAGACAACTATCAGGTTGCGACCTACGGTTCCTCGCGAAAGTTTTACCTTCGTAACTAGTAGAACACAACGCAAAAAAAAAAAAAAAAAAATTGACCTTCAAAAAATTCAAGGTCAAGGTCAATTTTGCAGCCAGTTCTTTACACGTGTCTCCATCAAATCGAAAAAAATGTAGAATTCATCTACGATAGCCACGAATAGGACCTAAACTTTTCTTTCTCCACCGTGTACAAACGAGAAACGCGTGTTCGTTCCTCCGTGGAAAGCGGCCATTTATTTCGGTAAACGATAGGTACATAGCAGCGAATTCTCGGTTACGTCATTATCCTGTCAAGGTTACCGTTTCGTATGAATCAGTCGGCGAAGATACAGCGACAGTGTCCCGCGATAGACGACGGTAGCATGAGGGACGATGGGGTGGTGGTCGGGGGAGGTTGTGTGTACCAGCTCGATTCAACGTGGCAATAGTCACGCACCGTGGCGAAGTATCACGCCACGTTTTACTTTGAACTATGGTCTCCGTTCGCTTTCCACCGCGGATGAGTCGTTGCCACTAACACCCCCTTGCCTCCCTTTTTCCCCGTTTACGATCGGAGGAGACTCCGCGTGTTGCGACCGCGGAGAACCCTCGATTCTCCCGTTGCCACTCCCGGCTCTGCTTCGAATAAATCACTTGGGGGCCGCCTAAAGAATCGCATTTGCCATCTCGCTTCGATGCAAAGAATTGCTGCTGCCCTACCACCCCCTTTTCTCTCTCTCTCTCTCTCTCTTTCTCCCTCTCTTCGTGCCCTCTACGAACCTTTATCCTTTTTCCTCTCGTCTCCGAGACAGTATTTTCGAGCAGTCGAGAGGCTGAGAAAGAGAGATAAGGTGTTAATGTTACGGGACAAGTTCGAAGTTGCTCGCGGGGGTCGCCTTGGCTTGTCACGAGGAATTTGAGAAATGATAATTGGTTGTTCGATACGTCTCTGCGAAGTGTTTGACTTCTTTTAACCCTCGAGTAGAGTAGAGTAGTAGATTTTGTATTTTTAGATTATTGACGAAATAAAAGTGAATTTTCTTAATAATTGCAAAATTATTTTCAAGTCCGGAGGTGAAGCTGCTTGTTTCGTTTGAAATTCAGAACGAGTCGAATTGAAATTTATACCTTGTCTGTTACGTTACTGTCGAAAACATTAACCCACGATTTTATATTACAGTTATTGTTATTAGTTGACAATAATTTCTCAATAATCCACGTTTAATGTTTTAATTCGCGACAACGAAACGCAATGTTGGAAGAATATCATTTTACAACGCGCACCTGCAAGAGAGCTCGTCAACCAAGAGGTTAATCAATCTTTACGACTTCCTGTCCACGATTTCTCCGTTTTTCGTTTAAAATTCGGTCGTTTAGCATCTTGGGACAATCAGACTTCGACAGTCGGCTCTGATCGAGTTAGTTAATTAGTATTTCGAAGCAAACAGGATCGAACTCGCATTTGCATGACAATCAGAGCCAGCCGTATAAACAGCGATTCTGTATCCGTGTTTTGTCGCGTTGGTCTCCCGAGTAAATCGTGAATTTTGACTAGTTTCACAGCCGAGGAGAAAATCATGATATATAGCGTCGGAAACTCGATTCGCATCCGTGCTTCCGCTCAAAAATTTCGGGCATGTTAAAATTTCAGAAATTTAATTACTTTCTCAAGCACAAAGATATTTTATTTATCGTATTTTCTCGTAACGTCGAAATTCGCGAATGTAAAAGAATGTGCTTCGTTTGGTCAACAAAATTACTATCACGCTAAAAATCCTTCACGTGTGTTATTCACAAAAGATCAAAAAGTGTAACACGCTTAAAAATTACTAAAAACATTACTGAATAGTTACTAAAAGTTTGACGCTGAACGAGGAGCATATAATAAATTAAAAATAGTGTTTAGATGATTTAGATATCGTTTGACTTTAATTTATTTAAGTTTGAGTTACCCGCGTGAGTTTTTCGTCGATTATAAAATTATCTGTACAATGATCCAGTACAGTACGATTAACAATATCTATATGCTGTACGAATATCTTTACCCTAACGAAAACTATCGCGCGTGGAATTTTACAATTCCAAGTAGAACTCAACTTAGCCGGAATGCAATTGGTACGAAGTCTCTCTTACGAAACTTTGCTTGTTAACCCTTTAACCGCTTAATCTTCCCGTGCCGGTATCGAAACAATTACTTTCGCGTTAGCTAATTACATTTCCGCACGACGACGACAACGACGACGTGTATCGTAACATATAAGACACAAAAGCAATCAGATGATTTTCTCGGAACGACGAATTTCATCGCGCGCGAATGATCAATCAATTAATCGTTTAAAGAAAATTTCATAAATCCGAAATCGGAAGAAGCGAAGGACGAAAGCTCGAACGCAACCATGATCGCGAGGAGGAAGAAGAAAAGAGAAACTAATGTAATGGGAAGCTCGAAATCGGGGCAAGCTGGATCGTAAACGCGCGTCTGTTGGCTGCCGTAAATGGGGAACGAGTTGGCTGAAGGTTCGAGTCAACGAGGATACCTGAATTTTGCTCGCGTATATACACTACACACACGCGCGCGAAGCGAGAGAAGCGCGACATCGTCGTCGTCGTCGTCGTCGTCGTCGTCGTGGTCTTCATCCTCTTTCTCCTGCGTTTGGCCGGCCAGGCTCTTCTCTTTTTCCTCTTTCTGGTTGCCTCGAGGTTCGAGAGTGTTCTGGCTCGGCTCGTTTCTCACGCTCGCCGTGGGTAGGCTGATCGCAACATCGGCCGATTCGGCCTCTTTCTTCCAGTATATACCTACTCGTATTCCCGATCCACTTGGCCAACGAAAGGGGAGAGCCAGACTTAAGCCCGTTAAATGGAATTAATAAGCTTTACTATGCATGCACCAGCCCGTGAAATACGATACCGGCTGGTGTGCTCGTTAGGAGACGGCCAGGGGAAGGCTTTGTGCCTTCAAGGCTAACTCGTGCTCTCTACACCGTACCCGGCGAAACTGCGTTTTCGTGTCTCCTGTTCGTTCCACCCCTCCGCGTACGTGCGTGCGATTACGCGCAAAAATTTCGATTCCCTTCTCTTAGGCGACCAATAAATCTCTCTCACACTTATCTAGAGATATCGTGCACCGTTGAACGGGTTCTTGAGCCCGGTTGCGCGTTGCATCGCAAATTTTACGATACTATACTTGAAAATTATTACACCCCAGCGGACAAAGTTATAAGACAGATTGCAAAATTATTGTAGGTAAAAACTAGATACTGGTACAAAGGTTTTTATTTATAAAATTAAAGTTACGTGATTTTTAATCGACATATCCGGAAATTGAACGAATATTTCTACGAATTCTTAATTTAAAACAAATACTATGCAATTTCACTTGGAGGAAATTGTAAGATACTAACGAAGAAAGTAAAAGTAGTCTTCATAATTAAATTTTCAAGTCCTTTTATGACGGGTTCGTCCTTTCTAACTTTGATCGTTCGATTTGGCTTTTGAATAATTCCTTTGCCCAATATCGATCTAAATTCCAGGCACGCTTAAATTCTTAAATTCTTTTAATTATACGAACTCTGTACAAACAAAATTTTACCGTACAGAAGTTAAAATTAAGTATTTGAAGAATTGCCGATTTGATACCATATCAAGTGCAGTTTCAGCTGTAGGGAACAGTTATTATTGTTATTTATGGTATTAATTTTACGGTCAATTCGTGAATTCAGTCAGAATTTCTAATGATTCGCAGAGCCGATGGTTTCCAAGGGAGATGATTATTTTTCAGGGGGGCAAGCGTAATTCTCACGTCGCCAAAGATCCCGAAGAGCTAAGGCCACGGAGCCGATCGCTCGTACAAGATACTCCGTGTCCGTTCCAGCGCATTTGCTTGAAACTCTTTATGGGACTTGTTTCTTGCAACCGACGCATAATGCGCGGAACATCCATCATCTTGATGTTTCATTACTTTTTCTACACGCGTAGAGACAGGTCTTTTTCAGATATCCGTAGCCATGGTCGCGCCACTTGACGCTGTTCTCTGAAACAGTTCGCCGACCGTGATCTCCAATTACTCTCGTTTCAATTTCACGCTGGTGACACACTGAACGAAGACGCAAACGTTCGAAAATCGCAGCGTGATCGACGCATGGATTTCGAGCGCAACGCGATTCAGACCACGACGGAGTTGGGAAAGAAAAGCAAGGACCTCGGAAAGTTTCCATGATATCCATTAAAAGTAACCAAGAACAATTCCAAAAAAAAAAAAAAAAAGGAAAAAAGAAAAATTCATCGATCAAAAGCAAATTGGCGGTGCGACTTTTCTGCGTTTCCGCGTCTCAGGCCCGGCAAATTCAAGACGGCGGGACAAGCAACGATGGAATATTTAACTAAGCGTAATTGATTCGAGAGAGCAGCGCAGGCGGTGGCCGGCCTGGCGAAGACAATTGGGTCACACTCGAACGACTCGCATTACCGAGGGATTACCAGCTCGCGACCAGATGACTTTTACCTCTAACCGGCTTAGAAACTTTTCTCATTCCCATAGAACCGCGAAAACTGCGGCAGGCCAGTTTTTGCCCGACAGTTTTATTCCGCTGATGCCTGAACACTGACGTGTTTCAGTTATCCGATCTCTCTCTTTCTCTGTGCCAGGTTGTGTAGGATCTACCGGGCGCTGCGTCGGTAGGTTAGCACCTGCTAGGGATGCCCTTCGGGCCCGTGGAGGATGTTTCAGGTCTTTCAGGCCGCGAACTTCCCGCCGGGGTTCGTTCGCGAATCCGCGTAACGAGAAAAGTCAAGAAAGTTGGCTTCCTGATTCAGAGTTTGCGATTCACGTTGCGATCGTATCTCCGTCCGAAAGATAAATCGTTTTCTGCACTTTTTACGCGTCTGCCCCCTCCCGCTTCGTCCCGTTTTGTCTCGTCTTGTCCCGTCTCGACCCCGAGACTCTTCCCCCTCGATTCGACTCGAATCCCTTCAACCTGCCTCCTAGTTCCTTTTCAGCCGGAAAGTCCCTTTCTCTTTGCTTTGCTGCCCGAACGTTTCGTTAACTCCTCGCGCTGGCAACCGGTTCGCGGACCATAACGAGTGACCGAACCGTGTACAATGATTCGTCGCTTTCTTCTTCTTTTTGAACTCGTCGGCGCGATATCACTGGTTAGAAATTACTAAAATGTAACAAACTTGTCATTTGTTTTGCCTGGGTTACATTTGAATATACTTGAAACTGAGAAAATGTTGCAATTTGGGACGAAAAATTCTCGGAGGTTAACCCCTTTGCGCTGGCAACCGGTTCGCGGACCATAACGAGTGACCGAACCGTATACGTCGCTTCCTTTCTCGTTTTGAACTCGTCGGTACGATATCACTGGATAGAAATTATTAAAAAGTAACCAACTTGTCATTTGTTTTGTCTGGGTTACTTATAACTATAAATATATATTTAAAACTGAGAATGTGTTGCAATTTTGGGACAAAAAATTCTCGGAAGTTAACCCTTTGCGCTGGCAACCGGTTCGCGGACCATAACGAGTGACCGAACCGTATATACAATGATTCGTCGCTTTCTTCTTCTTTTTGAACTCGTCGGTACGATATCATGTCAGAAATTATTAAAAAGTAATTATTAAAAACTTATCATTTGTTTTGCCTGGGTTACATTTAAGTATACTTAAAACTGAGAAAGAATTCTCGTTGCAGCGCAATGGGTTAAAAGTCGCGCCGCTGGATTGTCCGAAATTTTATTTTTTTCCCTCGTACTTCGATTTCAAAGAAAATAGAAATGGAAATGTATGAAAATACATGGGTCGGGGGGGGAAGAAGAAAAAACTCGCGAGTCCTGTGGATGGATGTGTGTGCGGAGAAAGGTAAAGAGCTTTATCCTCTCAACGTTTTAGCTTAAATGTATATAGATACAGAGCGGCGGAGGGGAAAAAACGTCTGAGATGTTAAAGGATTGAGAGATCGTAGCAGAGTGGTTTGTCGGGTGGAATAAGAAACGTTTAATCAATCTGGATTCTTCAGGTTCGATACTTTCGGTGTAATTTAACAATGGATACGTGCTTTCGTAAGGATAATTGGCCAGACTAATGCAGTCGTTTTACAACATCGAGTGGAAAATGTAGACACACGCCGGGCAAGTGTATTTCGAGTGATTCGTAATTTCAAAGACTTCTTTGGTTAATTTCGCTGAAATTGATATTATGAAATTGATTTTAATGTAAATTGTAATTTGATTGCATACTGATTGCAGTCGTTTCACGACATCAATCAAGTGGAAAATGTATATACAAGTCGGACGACGAAACGTGGTAATATTCAAAAATATTGAGCGATTCATAATTCAGAGATTTCAGAAATTTCAGAGATTTCTTCAGGTTCTCTAGGATTGATACTTTTAGTGTTAATTGTAAATTGATTGCATATTGATTTACGCAGTCGTTTTACAACATTAGAAATGTAGACAATGTAGATAAATTGAGAAACGTTGCATCGAGTGATATGTAATTTCGAAGACCTCTCTAGAGTCGTTACATTTAGTGTAAATTGATTGCATATTCATTGCAGTCGTTCCACGACATCAAGTGAAAAAATGTATATACTAGTCAAACAATGAGAGACGTGGTAATATTCGAAAATATATACATTTTGAGCGATTCATAATTTCGAAGACTTCTTCAGACTCTCTATAATTGATACTTGTAGCGTAAATTGTAATTTGATTGCACGTTGATTGATGCAGTCTTACAACGTCAAGTAGAAAATGTGTTCGAGCGATTCGCATAAAATTCACTTACAAATATGAAAACGAAATTCTTTCTGACAGCGACAGTGTCTTATCACGCATATATAAACATGTGTCAATGGTGAGAGTTCGAAATTAGAATTTGTAAAGCTCGCGTGTAAAGTGCACGTTTCACGCTAATTAAGAATTTTTCATCCCTCGCGGGTGACGATTCTTAAATTACTTCTCATCGTCGCGAGTAACGATCATTTTTAGCTACCTCGCGCCGCGAAATTTCCACACTCGGCCTGAAATTAAAAAAAATAAATAAATAAATAAATAAATGAAGAAAAAAACGTTCGAACGACTGTTCCTCTCGTTCGAAATTCTCCGGCGGTGAACGCGCGGCAAAGTCGCGCCGCAAACAAGTGCGTAAATTATCGGCGAGATGTGCGCTCGCGTTGTATAAATCTTTCCGCGTGTGCACGTCGAAACATTTATCTGGTCGGTGGCACGGAAAACCTTTAATCTGATAGATTAAAGTTTCTTTTGGGGGAAGGAAGCGCGAAGTCACGCGGAAAGCAGCCTCGAGTGAAAGACGAGAGAGAGAGAGGAAGGGACGGCGACGTTGCAAAAATATCACTGGCGACTCTCAGCCACACTCGCCTTACTCGATACTATCGATTTCATCCCCTGCACGCTCGTACGTTTTACATATCCCCGCGCGAACGCCGTGTTTTCCTCCCCCTTGAGAGAATTATTTCTTTTGCTTCGAGTGGTAACGCCATGGTTTAAAATCATGGCGCTACTTGGGGAAAAAAGGCTGGCTCGGGAAGTTCGCAAGATTTACATCTGTCTGCCCTGGATTTTTCTCTCTGTCTTGAATTTTCCTAGCTCTCTCTCCCTCTCTTTCTCTCTCTCTCTCTCTTGTCTCCCGTTCTTTCTGGTCCGTGGATCCTCGGATCCTCGATCGTTTGTTTTTCTCGTACTTTATCGACTGGTTTGAACGAGGTGCATTTAGTGTTTAATTTAATCGGCGAAGGTTATTAATGGATTAATAAACGCTCTTCTTCTTGATTTATTAATTCACTCGGTGCTAAAGCGTCTGCATAGAAATGTTACTCGTACGCATGCAAATTTATACTTCAATTAATATTTTGATATTGTACACGATCGTGAAGCGTTTCACTTTGCTTCATTTGAAGCATGTCCTATTCTAACGAGCCTTTTCCTTGACTTAGTCGTCAAAAAATACAGAAACACTGTCGCTCTTTTACCTCGCCCTTTTACTTTTATACACGCGGAGTCTTTAAATCCAAGTGTTGAAATTCTAGAATATTCGCGGAAACACATCTAGAAGATCATTCAAGATCCAGGCTTCGATTCTGTTAACCTCTTGCGCTGGAATGCCACGCACGTCGAGAATTTTTCGTTTCTTTCAAATTACAACATTTTCTCAGTTTTGAATATATTTAAATGTAACCCAGGCAAAACAAACGACAAGTTTATTACTTCTTAATAATTTCTATTCTCAGTGACATCGTATCGACGAGTTTAAAAGAAGAAGAAAGCGACGAATTATTGTATACGGTCCGGTCACTCGTTATGGTCCGCGAATCAGTTGCCAGCGCAACGAGTATAATATCTATTTAATTCCTCTGAATTTCCTCAGCACCGAGCGTCAAGATGAAAAACCCGCATTTTCCGCGAACCAAACACAGTCCCGTTGAGCGATCCACCTTAACGAGATGCAACGAGCGAATGTTAAAAGACACGCCGGTTACACGCTCGGCGAAATAACAATAATTTCGAGTTGCGCATCTGGTGATTTCACATGCTCGAATAATCGAATACCGGTTCCTGGTTGCGATGCTTGCGCCTCTCTCTCTCTCTCTCTCTCTCTCTCTCTCTCTCTGGGTAGCGCTTGGCAACTTACCAGAAATTTATTTGCTTGCCGACCAACTCGTCTAAGTACATCGATTCCACTTTCCGCGCGGAACCTTGGGCAACTGGCGAGATTTGCGTAGCGAGTTGGTCGTTAGTTTTGATGTTGCAACACTTATCGATCGGCGACGATGTGTCCCCGCGTGTCTACGCGTTGACGTAACTGCCGATTTCGTAAACTTTCGAAGCGCGCCTTGACGATCGCGGAGCGTTTATCCCGATTTAAAATGCAAAATTACGTATAAAGCAACGTTGTCAGGCCCGTGGATCAGTGTCGCGAATCTCGGGAATCGTTCTTCCAAACGACCGTAACGAGGTTATGAAAAGTCAGAGTCACGCGGACGAGTCTTCACCGAGAAGCGTTTCCTGGTGAAATAATTTTCAGGCACTCGGCCAATCCCGAATCTATTTGGAATTATCACGCTCCGAACTTTTCGCGGAATCTCCGTTCCCTTGCTGCAGGCCGAGCTCTCGTCTCTGTACAGCGAATTACCAGGCTGCACTCTCCAGATGCCGAGATGCACTTTTATAATTATGCAAATTGCCGAGGTTTAACTCTAATTGGCTCGACACTTTTGTAATGTCATAGACATCGAAATTCATTCTTACAGACGTGAGAGTTATGTTAATGTTTCTTGCGTTGTTACAACTGTTAAGTGAAAGTTGAATTCAATTGTTAAATTTCTTGCCTTATGCATTGACAGATATGTATAATATATATTAATAAAAATTTATTATTAACATTTAATAATATATATGCAATTAATAACTGTAATATTGTAAATTTTATATATATAATTAACTAATGTACGTATAATATATATAATATGCTATATTTCATTGATATATTGATATATAACGTTAATACATAATATATTGATACTAGATAACATACATATACAAAGAATTACAAACAAAATTGAACAAAATGAACAAATGTACCAAAAGATACAAAATAATATACCAAAGAAAGTAGGAATAAATGCAAGTCGAAGATTAATATTTTTTGTGTTACCTGATATACAGATACGACAACTAAAAGAATCTTCACACTGACTCTCACGTCTATATATGAATTCTCAATGGGTCCAAGTACATATACTGAAATTCATACGACTTGATTGATAAATGAATACGGCGTTCATCGTATCGACGAAGCTGTATAACAATGCTATTGTATCTCCCGATTCTTATTACTTCTTATCGTTTCACTTCTGACAATGAGATATATAGATATTCATATAGAGGTGGCCGCGAGAAGATGGCCGGAAATGCCACTACTATCGATAGGCGGCGGTCGCACGGAACGCTAATTACGCACTGACATCGTCCACGTGAATTTATACGAATTCTAATTAAAATTTCATTTCAACGTAACGAAGTGTAATAACCGCGGATTCGTATCGCCGTGGCGGTTTTTTAAGCCGGCGGTGGCGGCGGCGGCGGCAGCTGCCGGCGAAAACTAATTAAGCTCTCGTTTAACTACAAACACGAGTCGCGCTTTAAGCGATCGCTGCCGCACCACCTCTTCCTCACTCCCTCCCCCTTCCTTCGTCTGCAAATTTCTCAAATTATCGAACAGCTACAGCCACAGAGTCTTGGCACATTCGGTTTCAACAGACCTTATTACGCTTCTCGATCGGCATATCGTATTCCCTTATTACGATTCTGATTTCTGAACATTTAACGCAACGTCTCGCGAGGTTTTCGTAATTCACAGATATATATATATATATATATATATATATATATATATATATATCGATAAATATAAAAAAATATAGTGTATAAAAAAAATGAAATATAAAGATACAGATGTTAGAAATACATTTATCACTGTTGAAATATCGATACTTGTGAGCAAACTGTGATTGTGCATTTGTGTCAGTAAATATTGTATTTGGTAGATATTGGATTTGGCTAAATGCACAACGCGGATCGGCAATTTAAATATACCTATTTCTATCATGATCTCAGGCCCTTTTACGGAAGATAAATTGTCGATTTAAGTGCACGGAGTAACTTTCGAACGCAATAAGAAAGAAAATTCGATTCTCTCTTAGATGGACGTAAAAGCGCAGAATTTTTGAAACCAGGCGTTGGTAAATTTAACGTTAGAATAGAAAATTAAAATATCGAGGTTCAAATCTGTTGTAAGAGAAATATTTCGTGAAACATTTTGGAACATTACTTTGGAATGACTCCGAATATCAGCGTGAAAAGGTTTATTATTTATCGATACGAAAATTAAAATATCGTAGTCTGTGCTTCTTATGGATTCATCAAAGAGTGAAACCTTTTTGCAAAAATATTTGGACTGTTCCGCGAAAGTCTACACCTCTACACTGAGGCAAGTTTCAACGATATATAACGAGATATTTTTAATTATAGAAGATATGGAAAATATTTTTAATTATGGAAAAGAGAGAGAGAGAGAGAGGGGGAGAGAGACGTGACGTACATTTGCGCCGTAACAATCTGTCGGAACGAATCGAGCATTTTACGTTACAAGAATTACCATATATGGTAATGAAACGACAACTGCACCGTGGGAGGGTTTCCTCGGGATAGCTCTGAAGACCCCGGCGCTATAATTTCACTCTTTGATTCTTCAACTTTGATATTTCTTTTGTGTCCGCACGCATACACGCATACACGCGTACGCGCGCCAGATTGTTTTACAATCGTGTCTTGTGTCGTGCGTTATATAAAACAGAATCGAGCGAAAGTTGAGCAGTTCGTAGATAATACATTTCCATTACGAAGATACAATCTGCTCGAATGATCCGCCCGATGCAATTGTATTCTCTCGGTAGATCGTCTTTGCAGCTCGATACAGGATTAAATATGATCTTCCCAGCGAGACAGACTCAATTGTGTCTGGATGATAAGAAACACTGTAGAGAAATCTTTATTTATTTTCTGAAAGGTATGAAATTGTATCATCAATTGTAATGTGAAACAATTTCAGTTTACGTTATATACACTGTGTTGCATTAACTTACAGTTTGCATTGACATACAGATTATTATTAATATTTCGTCTGTTACGTTTTTATCATTTCGATACTTTCCGTGTTGCGTGTGTATTTTCAAATAATTGACAATAACAATTTGACCTTGCTCTTTCTTTCTTTCTTTCTTTCTGCACAGTTTCCTACAAAACATAAACGACGTTATATCCATCAGTCTGTATCAGTTATTCCACGTGCGTACATGCGTGCAAATATTCAATACATAAAGTGATAATACTCATTTCAATAATAACACACACACATATTCTAAAAATCTAGACTCCTATCAAAAGAATTTGTGTACAAACCACTCGTTATTTACGCACGCAGAAGATCGCGGCGATGATTTTGCATAGAAAAATAAAACTTCGTTGTTTTCTTTTTTCTTTTTGCGCGCGCGCGAGAGAGAATTGAGTTTAAAAATTGATCAAGTGTGCCTAAATTCGGTTGCGCCGCGATTTCAAATATATATCGGCGAATTGATCGAAAAGTAGTTTGGGGTCAAAGAGGAAAAAGTTTCACCGAATGAATCAGCGCCGCGCCACGTGGATGAACTCGGCGCGAACTCGATGCGGAACGAAACGCACGGTGTTTTAAAGACACGGCAGAAGGAAAACGAAGAGGCATTCAAATGAATTCGGACGTTATAAAACAAATAAATCCTGTTTGCCGGGAATCGTTTGGCAGACGGGAATCGGGAAGTTATGCCCTGAAACGTAGCTGCAGTTGTTCGCGTTCGCGTTGCGCGAATTTAAAAAAGAGAGAGAGAGAGAAAAAAGGCAAAGGCAAACGAGCGTTCCATAAACTCGGTGGAAAACATTTCATCGGCAGCTGTCAAAGGTTGTAGAAATGTCTTGACGCGCGTAGCAAATATATGCAACGATTCCCGGTTGTTTCCCCCGGCGCGCGTTGGAAAAAACACATATATACGCGCGCGGAGGATACGAGGGTAAATATAACGATGAAAACGCGGCGTAGACGGGAGGGGGTGGGGGTCTGATTGCCCTCGATTGCGAGAGAGTGGTCGGAATGACTCAGAAAATCCCTGATCGCGCTTGATCCGATTATTTATCGTTGTCAAAAAGCTTCGACAAAAGCGTCGTTCGACCCCTCGAATACCTTCTCCCCTCGCTGTTGGTCGCTGCTAATGTGGAAACGTTAATCTTATTAAGAGACGAGTCGAAGCTCCATTGGAAAGCGATTGTTTGCGTTCGCGACACTTCGGTTGAGAAGAAACGCGTGCCTTGCAACGGGTCGGAGATTTTAATTGGCAGCGATAAATTATCGATATCGATCGACACTTGCCGTCGTACGAACAAAAAACGGAACAACGTTGCGAGCGGGAATTAATGAAATCCAATTATACGACTCTGATCGTGCGATATATCTTTTTCAGTAACGATAGATTTTTTTTTTTTTTTTTTTTTTTTTGAACAACAATCGCCCGCCGAACAATAAAGAATTTTGAAAGGGCACAGTTTCGTTCGGTGGGATTTTTGTAAGAATTTCCTTCGCAGCGAAAGAGCGAACTATCTTGTATGTGCCATCTTTCGGATGTACGTACATAGCTACGTATACAGCAAACCCTCGGGCGGATATAGGAGCCCGGGAAGAAATATTAACGAAATAAACTGAATTAAGCGGTGTAAACACGACGCTATTTGTCACCGCGATCTGATTACGCGAAATTAAGTGCCACGCTTTTCATTCGTAGTGGCGTGCCGCGTCGTCGTCGTGAATGAAATCCCTTTTTTAATCTTCGCTCGTTTTTTTTTTTTTTTTTTTTCTTTTTCTTCAAACCTTCCTCTCGTTATTGGAATTCATACATCTGCAATTAGCTTATTGTTAGATATCCCACTGTCTGGAATTATTTGATCGACGATCGATCGATGTTTCACGAATTTTCATTATTTTCGAAAGAATGTCGTTTGTTATACATTTCAATTATACGAAAGTTTCCATTTCTTTCGTTCACCGTTTTCCCCGAACAATTTTCGGGGATGAACGTTCAACGTATAAATGCGCTCTGATGGAGAAAGTATTATTGCGGTGCATGGAGGCGTGTCGATTGATCGAGACGATCGGTATGCCGCATTTCGGTTTTATCGTGCTCGAGATACGTTCGCACTGTGGCCGGGCCACGGTCGATATTTGTAAGGGATTGCCCTGTATTTCATGGACAATGGGAATGCGGCAGGGGTGAATTAGACGGTCACGCCGTTATCGGTGCGTTTCTACAGCACTTTGTGCGTTCAGTACCTGTACAATCCTGTGCCAGGATTAGAAGACTCTGAAAGGTATACCGTGCGAATCAGAAACACGTTATTCCGATAATCAACTACACGAGCTTCTCGTATTCGCTGAATAACCGAACGAATAATAAAATACGAACACACTGTATGATATACGTAAGTGAAATATAAATAAACGATATTTAATAATACGAAGAACAACAGAATACCACAACTATGTATAACCGGTAATCAACCACGAGAGATTCTTGTGTACCAAATAACCAAAGAAATCCAACAAATAATAAATACAAATTAATCGTATAATAAACAAAATACAAATCAATGGTGTAATAAGTAAAATATAAATGAACGAAATAGGATGTAACAATACGAAATATGGATATAATAATATAAAGAATAATAGAATTATAATAATATAATGACATGGCTATAACTGTGTAAATATAATGATAATACATCGTTCATCAATGTATCATCATCATTGTACAGCTTCACGTAAGTAATATAAGTTTGTAAAACACCCCCCTTTCCAGGGTAAATATCGGATAAATATCAAATATTTGCCACGGTAATCATCCCAGTCATCATTAATTGTTGTATTTGATCAAATTACAGTGAACACATTTATCGTTTAAAATCTCAAACATGTACAATTTACATGTCAAACTGTCCTCTTTTTTTTAAACACTTTATTTATCCATGGATTTATCCCGATCTCGTTCCTCAGTCACCAAGGATATAGACCCAATTTATACAATTTCCCTTTCTCAGAGAAACAAATTTCACAAGGCACTCTCTCTCTTTCTCTTTCTCTCTGACTTGCAAAATTTTCATAACTCTTCGAAAGACAATAAGCAAGAGCGATACAAGACAGAAGAAGAAGAAGAAGAAGAAGAAACAATCGCGGAGTAGGCGAGCGGAGGCTAGAGCAAGGCTTCTCAAACTTTTCCACTTTAAGACGACTCCCTTTACCCGAGCAAATATTTTCGTGACCTTGGATATAGAGATATACAAACGAGGAACACGAGTGAAAGTAAATTGAAAAATTAATTTTTATAATTTATTTATACAAATCATCGAAATTCATTTAGGAACAGCCCTTCTTGTGCCAAAAACTGGTGGCATTTCGAGTTAATTTTCAATCGATTGCGTGAATATTTCTCGTTTTGCTAAAATTTAATTATCCGCACTTTGAACTAGCCCTGAGGTCCTAAGTGTTTCTAGAAGAAGGAGGAATCGAATGGGAAACGATCGAAAGTGGATGGGGGTCGAAGTTGTATGGGATGTCGCCGAATCGTCGTGTCACTGCTACGTGTTTTAATTTGACGTCACTCAGCACGTCAGTACCATCTGGTGTTGCGAGGCTTCTCGTCACCTCTCGTCTCGTCTAGGCCGCGCCAGTCACCGGGATTTAATATCAAACCACCCCGATCTGATCCTCCTCTCTCTCTCTCTCTTTCTCTCTCTCTCGCTCGCTCGTGCCATCCATCGACCCTTCTCTGTCTCTGTCTCCGTCTCCGCGCATCGACAACCACCGTTGGATTTTCTACCAAATGCGCGCGGATGCTGCCTTCGTGTATCCTCCGCTAAGCCGGATATGCATAATCGAACTATCGAAAGGGAAAAGCCAGGTTTATGAAAACCCGATCGCCGCCGTTTTTATTTGCCCCCGTAGTTTCTCGCAATGCGCCGCTTGTTGTGTTTTGTCCGAACGAACGATCCGCTTTTTTAAACGAACGTTTATTGGACTTGCGGGACAAGCGCGCTGTCGCGCGCGAATTAATCGAGTGGCTTTTCGGATAATTAGCAGTTGACATTTCGGTAATTCCTCGTCTCCTTTGAAAAGTAGAAATTACAGAGGGAAAGAATGTGAAAATGATATTGGGAATGTTAAGGCCGTACAGTTGACGTAGTTGACAGTTTAACACGCTTTAATTAAAAATTTATTTTCAGCATTAATGCTTGAGATCTTTCGTCGGAGAATTTTTATAATTAAGCATTGTAGCAATTGCATCTTTCAATGGCCACGGGTACAAGCGAACAAGAAAATATTGCTTCTTCCTCCTCTTTGTCGACGATCAAATCGAAGCAAAATCGATAGTTCTTTGTATCTTGGATCATTTTGTCAGACTTTTGACAATGGTCAATCAAATCGATCGGAATCTGCTTTTTTTTTTCGACATCGCTCGCCCGAAAATTCTTTGCTCGTCCATCGTTGTGATCGCGATACTCGTTCGATGTCAGTCACAGGAACCAATCGTTCGAAAACAGTCTCTCTCGACAGCGATCCAGTATTCAGGACGCAAGGTCTTTTAAGAGCGATCATTCGAAACAGTTCGGTATATTTAGATCAATGACGCTTATAGTCCATTGTTTGCCGCGGAACTCACACAGCCCAGCGATCATTTCCACTTCCTCTTCAAATTTTAACCGGTTTGCCTAACATTGACTTTCGCGAAAAAAAAAAAAAAAAAAAAAAAGAAGAATACGCTGTCGGATCGGTTGCATTTCGAGTTTCTGGAACTCTCAGAAACAAGTAATCGCGATGACACACTTTATTGATTGGAACATTTACTTTACTGAGAGAGAGCAGGCGATCATTTGTTCTTTGCCATTTTCGATAATTTTTTACATTTTTAAAAGTTATTGCAAGATAACTTTTGCTTGGAAAATTAAAAAAAAAGGAATATTGTTTGAGATATTTTTACTCGGCATGTGTTAGGACAATTTTAAATATTATCCTTTATTGGATAATTTTGGAATGTGCAGGAACGGGGCTCGTCAATTTTAATTTTAATTTAATTAAACCTTTAAGTGTTTCATCTCATTTTGAGAACGTGCATTTGTGTGCTCAATTATTTTTAAGCTGCGACGAGTATACTCGACAACAGCAGAGCGAATGCATTTGCCGTAAAATTGAAATAAAATTGCGATAAAATTTTTTACTCGTTCTTTTAAAATTATATTTTAATTATATTTTCATTATAAAATTCTACAATTATATTTTAATAATATTTCATTATATTTATATTTTAATTACATTTTTATTATAAAATTGTATCGTTTCGTTGTATTATTTTACAAAAAATTGCACACAATTACAATTGCTACAGCATGCTAAAGTGTGTGAAAATTACGAATACGTTTTTCGTTTTAATTAAATTTTACTTCGCTAGGAAATGCAAATCTTTTTTTTTTTTTTTTTACTACACGACGAGTATACGTCATCGACGTAAACATCGAGAGGATTGAGAAAACTTCCAACGTTCCAAGTAAATGATAAAATTGACAAGTATCGAAACTCTAACGATTGGCAGGTATATGGTAAATATACCTCGTTAGGCATTCACGTGTTTCGCTAGTCGTCGAGTTGAATGCGTTGTAAATTGAAATTCAATCGCACTTGGCGTGGCATTTTTACCAGTGAATAAATCATCGCTTCGAAGTTGGAAAACTCATTATGCATCGCGGTCACATTCAACGATTCTAAAATACAAACTTCCTTACATTCCTCTGTTCCTTGGAATGCGTTCGACGTCTGCAGGTTCTCGGCGAAAGAATGATTCCAGCACGTGACTTCGATAAATCGTCCATTCTGTGCCAAATACCGTCAATATTCTCCTCGGTTGAACGAGTATATATTCGAACGAATATGAACTACCGCGGCCTCCTCTCATGCGAAATTCTTTCAGATTGTACTCCCCAGCCCTCAAACAAAATATTTCCCGACGTCGCCCAGCGTGTATTTACTCGTTGCTTTTTCAAAGATCTTTGCTCTTGCGTAACATTTGGATCACGTTTATTTGTCGTTGGAATATCTTTAAACGTTCCAACATTTTAATCATTGACAAAGGCAGGACCATGACAAAAATAAAAATCCAAAGGTACTCTGATTTTCAGACATTTTTGTTTCGATGAGAAAAGGCACTTGGTCTTGGATAAATTGCACCGTTAGGATACTTGTGCAATTCAAGTACGATTAACCTCTTGCGCTGGAAAGACACGCCACGTACGTCGAGAATTTTTTTGTCCCAAACTTGTAATATTTTCTCAGTTTCAAGTAGAAACAAAATAGGCGAAACAAATAATAAATTTACTACTTGTCAATAATTTCTATCCAGTGATATCGTACCGACGAGTTCGGAAAGAAAGCGACGAATTATTGTACACGATTTGGTCACTCGTTATGGTCCGCGAATCAGTTGTCAGCGCAAGTGGTTAGGAAAAAAGAAAAATTACTAGAAAACACACATAAGTTAATGTTTCCAACTATTCAGGGATGCTATCAATTTTCGTCTATGTAGTTATTGTAAGAAGAGAGTTTTATTTCCAGTCTCAGACTTTTTCTTTTTTAGCAATTTTCCAGAAATACTTTATCCCTTCGATAAATTTTACGCAATATTTTTTTCTCGAACAGAGATAACGATCGTACAGCATGGTATTAGTTGTTACATTTCCGCGGAGTTGGCAATATTAGTCCGTGTGGGCGTTAAACCATTGAAGTTTCCGGTGGACGGAGCGCAAATGGAATTCGAATATTTTTCCAGCGGTTGCGCACCGCCGAAAAAAAAAAATAACCGCGGTGCCTATCTTTCTCTCTCTCTCTCTCTCTTATGCAACAACGAACCGTGAAACGTGGGTGGCAAACGGGCCGACCGTAACGAATGAAGTGCGCCGCTGTAAAAATGCGGTTTTATAGATGCGGCTCCACATAATGTTCGAGTAACCAGAGGATGGACCTTCCGCGAGAAAGACGCTTGCTCGCCACGGCTAAAAGAGGAAGATATACTGGTCGAAAAGAAGAGAGGAAAAAAAGAAGAAGAAGAAGAAGAAGAAGAAGAAAAAGACGACGACGACGACGAAAATGAGAAAGAGAGAGGAAGAAGAAACTCGTGTGGGTGCGCCCGTAAAAAGGAACATCGTGCACGCGCCTGCACGTCGTAATATCTGCCTCTTAAGCGTCTATACACTCGCTCGAGTTCGTTTTTTTTTTCTCTGGTACCGACGCGACGTCTCCGCTTCGCCTCTTTTCCTTGCGTTGTCCCTTCTCTGGCCCCTGCCCGCTCTCGCACACTCTCTTTCGCTGCTTTCTCCTTTTTCGCAGCGTCTTGACTCCGTAAACCGACCATAAACCCTCGACGACAGCTTGGAATTTCTTGGCGTCACGACTTTACCAAACCGTATCGATCACCGTTCTCGAGGAGCGTGGCAACAACCGCCGTGTATTCCCGGTACACCCCTGGCGATCGTGTAAGCCCCTCCATGTCGCTATTTTCGATGCTTTGCCGGATCTCGGATCGCTGCCGCCGAACTTTCCACGTCTCGCGTGGACCTCGTACGATCAGGGAATCCTCTCGAACCTTGTTCGACCTCCCTTGACGACCCGAGCCCTTCTTCCACTCCTCCCTGGTTTTAGCACCGCTCTCGCTCATTGTCAGTGGAACTCGAATCACCGTGTTCCGACTGATTGGAAATTAGATACAAGTAGCGGAGGTCGGAATTTCGGAATTAGGCTACGCCTGTCCAAGTTGTTTTCGAAATTTCCGGCAGCTTCGATATTTCGTAAATCTCCCGAGGCGATTCTCTCACACTCGTGCGCGCGCGATTGTTGAACGTTCCAAAGTTAATTTCGATCAACGATAATTTATTTATTTATTTATTTATTTATTTATTTTCACGGGTAAGGAAAAGAAACTATGCACCCATTAGTACAAAAATTGATACAATTGTGGAAATTTAAATGTAATGAAGTATGAGATACTGAGTGAAAAATTACATATTTTATATAATTTTATATAATTTTACATAATTTTAACCCATTAGTACAAAAGGTGATACAATTATAGAAATTTAAATGTAACGAAGTATGAGATACTGAGTGAAAAATTACATATTTTATATAATTTTTATATAATATATATTTTATATAATTTTATAACCATGTGCATAAAATTTGTATAAAATATAAAATATAAAATTTAGTCGTCGATCCAGCAACTAGACGAAGTACTATAAATATTTGATTGAACAAAAGTTCGGTCTGAATCGGTTTACCTATCGCGGAACTCGACGTTTCGGTATACCACAAAAGACGAACGTGCCTCTCCGAAAATCGGCCAGCGAAGGATTCTCTCGTAATTATGGATTCTGAAGATGGCGAGTTGCAGTTTCAGACGTTGAGCTCTGACGGTGGTTGCGGCTGGCTGAGGCATATCGGGGCGAGTATACGTCGCTTCGCGCATAATTACGTATTCGAGGGGAATGCATGAGAACTGCGTGCTTTCGGCGACTGTGCGTCGCGCCGGTGCCACTCTCTCTCGTTTGCGGCCGTATTACGTGCACGGGGATCTCGCACGTTTGCTATCGTTGCATTCGAAATCGGCCAGCTGACCGCACCGATGACCCTAATTTTCCCAAATAATTCGCACCTCTGACCGCAGGCAGCTGCGGCGTCAGACGTCAGACGTAATTTTCATCGCCCCTCGCGATAATTTATAGCCGGTTATAATTGCGACAGAGCGATCAGATCGCAAGCCCACCCGATTCCCGATAAATATCACGTCCGTCGCGAATTACCACAAATTCCAAGAGAATCCGGCGAAGACTCGACTGCGTGACACTACTGCCTAACGAGTCGAGCGTGTTCCTGGTTTTTCCACACTCGCCATTCTCGCGATTCCGAGATTTTTCCTCTTCCTCCCCCCTTCCACCCCCCCCGATTACCGCGCGACATCTCGTAAATTATTTCTTTTCACCTTTCGTTTTACCGAAACGCACGCGCCGCAGTTTAATCTGACAATTTTTATTTAATTTGATTTTCAACTCCTCCGGAAATACGATTTTAATCCTTTTCAAATTTTCAGTCGAATTTCTTTGAAGCGAAATTTATAAATGCATATATGTTTCGTTTCATCGAGACGAAATTTATATTTTGTATTTTAATCGTCAGTGCTGCGGGGGGTCGTCGAAGATGATGTACATCATTTCAGAAACACTTCGTATTTATACTAAAATGCATCTTTTTCGTCAGTCCGAATTGAATTGAATTTCCAATTTTTCGTTTTTAATTAATTTTGGTTTTACTCCTTCTTTTTCAGACAGATTTCGTACTTTCGTCTATATATCATTTCGTATTTAAGCCCGTGCAACTAAATTTTAATTGAATTTAATCTTTTACAAAGTTTAATTTTAAGTTTCTTTTGTGTCATTTTATTTCAGTTTCTCTCAGACAAATTTCATATTTTAGTCGTCGAAGTCGGCATAATTAAACGCGCGCGCAACCTACGTATCTATTGAATTTAATTTCTAACCTTTTAAAAATTCAATTTCAACGTTCCTCCTTTTTTTTTTTTTTGTTTTCAATTTAAACTCAATTTCTTCGAGACAGATTTCACACTCTGGTTGAAAAATCAGCGTACATCAGAATTTCAGAAACGTTTCACGCCCCGGCGGTATCACATCGCACGGTAAAACATTATAAACTTTTCAATTTGAAAGCAAGGCCAGCAATGGTTCAAGTTGGTAGCCCGGGGCCCGTGCCAAAGAGATTAAAACGAGAGTGATATTAGCGGGGAAAGGGGGAGAGGAGACACGGGGATACATTCCCCGGTTAAATGAACTGAACGTTTAATCTCACGATCGTTTCTAAACCGCCAGGAAGAATTTCTGCAGACAGTGTTTGAATATTAATTCGCGTTATACACGTGGCCGGTGGTGTAGCGCGATGGTTTAAAAAGTGTTAGCTCCACCTGCTGGTAAGCGGCTTAGGCCTGCTAATTAGGCGGTTTTAGCAAAGTTAAACGCGTTAGGCGCGAAGAATAGACCCTATGTATTCTTTCAGTTTTCAGAGAGACACAATGGCGACTGGTTTCGCGAAACTAGCCGGGGGTAGCCAGTGAAATTTCTGCTTCCGCCGCGGAATCTCGCCTTGAAACGATTCACAAACGTACGCGCAACGTGCATCGTGAATGGGCGTGCGCGTGTATTATGAACAACGTGGCGTTGCAACGCCACGGGGTAACGAGAGAGTTCAACAGGAATTATCTCATTAACTATTTTCCACGTGCGTAACGATAAAGTTAATTAGCGGGCCGACGCCGATGATTAAACTAAACTTGTAACCGACTATGCAGTGATGCGGTATCGATAAAATAGTTGCGTAATACGAAACAACCGAATGTACACGCGTTTAACAACACTTCTGATTTTCCATTAGAATACTTCCCCTCTGGTTATTAACCCGCGGATCGGGCGTTCGAGAAGTTAATTCTCGTTATACTCCGCTGCAGCTAAATGGATATTGTTCGTTCGTTACGAAACATACTGGATTTACCGCTCATTTCCGGGATGCTCGCTCGTACAACGTGATACAAAACATAGACCGTAAACCAGTGACGTTGAAAAAGTTCGGAAACTGACGCCAATTCGTAAAAAAGAACACTTCCACCGTGAAGTTTCTACTTCGACGGTCTTCTCGATGATGATTTGAATCGTGTAGCGTAAGTTTGTAAAAATTCGAGCCCCTGATGAGTATTTACGATCTTGGACATTGAAATTTTCTCTTTGCAAACTTTGCTGCACGAGCTATGTTTTATTGAATTATTTTAATTGAACTTTCAGTAGAATAATTCAATTATTATTATTCTATCGAACCTGGAACATTGAGATTAGATGACGAGATGTTAGGATTTCTCGAATTTTTCTTGTTTAACTTTGATATTTAACGTGCAGTGAAAAAAATGATTTCAGATTTTCTTTCTTTTTTACAATTGCTTGTAAGAAACTTTTGTCTATTTACGGATACTTTTGTCTATTTGTTTCTATCTGATTGTGTAATTATTATATATATTTATTTTATTAAATCTGTAAATTTACTTGTTTCAATTATTACCTTTTAAATTACAGTGACTCGTATGTAGAATATTTTGATATGCATTAAACGTTGCAATGCGATTGTTGCAGAAAGCAGACTTCGGTCTCGAAAATAATTTTCACGCACAATCCAATTTTCACAATTTCCGAGAGAAAAGTATCCTCAATTTCCCACCTGCTTGATTGATGTAGAGTCATCCTCCAAAAAAAAGAAAAAAAAAAAAGAAAGAAAGGAAAAAACGAACTAGCAACTTTACGCTTCGAAATGAGACCAAGTTACTATCCTTTTTTTTTTTTTACAAAGTTACGTCAGTCGAAATTATCGACAATTTTTCACTGTCGTTGGTAATTACGCTCCTCACTGTACACTGAAATATTTCCTTTTCGTCATAAAATTGTACTTCCTTTCGCGTACAATAATATAAACGACACGGACACACTCGCTTCATTTCCTCGAACCTATAATTCCAACGTTTTACATGGATGGAATTGTCTCCGGTTTATTTCGAACGTGTCCACTGCTGTCAGAAAATAAGCACCGCTATCGATTCGTTATTCTCGACCACGCGTACACGTACCGTCTCTGCGTTCATGAATACTTAACGAGCCTCCGACAATTTATTGTTTATATATTCTGCTTATTATTGAAAAACGTTGCTTGAAGCAGTTTTTCAATCATGGCATTCCCCTCATTAAACAACCGAGCACACATTTGACGATAATCCTTGCGAATATAATGTTTCGAAATTAATGAATTTTCTTGTTGAGTAATGTACAGAGTGTCCTGAACATAAACGATCAAACTGCAAGGACTTAATCTGTACGTAGAAAGAAGAAGAGAATTTCGTACGAAATTCGACACCAAACGCACAGAACTTTGTCACAGAGTTATGAACAAATATTGCACACGTGAAATATGCAAACAGCAAAGCATTTCTCATTCCGATACACAGACAGTGTCTGTTCGGTGTACATGCCTTTTTTTCACAACAATTTCGTATGATTGATTACAATAACGCAGTGAAAAATGATTTCTAACTCCATCGAGCTTGATATCGGTGAATAGCAGAATTAATAACACTATGAAGTTACAGAGGATTTTGCTGACAACGAGTTTCAATAAAATCACGTTTTTAATTTATTACTCTAGCTCTTCGTTTGAAGTTACTTGAATAAATCTTTTGTTTCAAAGTACTTCAAAAGAGTACTCGAGGAAAAATGCATAGCTATACCTACTTCGTACCATATACTTTTATAATTTCTGGATGACAATTTTCGTATACAACATTTTTCACTTCATTTCACGTGTAAAGATGCAATTTGATCGTTTCAAGTTCATGTACACTTTTGAAAGTTAACTTATAAAAACCGACGAAGTGACTTTCTTCCAGCTTCGTTACAGATAAATTTCTAACGAATTTGTATAAATAAACAATGTTGGGATTAACGAGGACTCGATGGGAATTATGGCAGAAATTCTAACGCAGGTTAGCCCTTTGCGCTGGCAACTGGTTCGCGGACCGTAACGAGTGACCGAACCGTATACAATAAAATTCGTCACTTTCTTCTTCTTTTTGAACTTTGTCGGCACAATGTCACTGGATAAAAATTATTATGAAGTAATAAACTTGTCATTTGTTTTGCCTAGATGACGTATAAATATACTTAACACTGAGGAAATGTTGCAATTTTGGGATAAAAAATTCTCGAAGGTTAACCCTTTGCGCTGGCAATCGGTTCGCGGACCATAACGAGTGACCAAACCGTATACAATAAAATTCGTCGCTTTCTTTTCTTTTTTGAACTTTGTCGGCACGATGTCACTGGATAGAAATTATTATGAAGTAATAAACTTGTCATTTGTTTTGCCTGGATGACGTTTAAATATACTTAACACTGAGGAAATGTTGCAATTTTGGGATAAAAAATTCTCGAAGGTTAACCCTTTGCGCTGGCAATCGGTTCGCGGACCATAACGAGTGACCGAACCGTATACAATAAAATTCGTCGCTTTCTTTTCCTTTTTGAACTTTGTCGGCACGATGTCACTGGATAGAAATTATTATGCAGTAAATAAACTTGTCATTTGTTTTGCCTGGATGACGTTTAAATATACTTAACACTGAGGAAATGTTGCAATTTGGGGCAAAAGATTCTCGACGTGCGTGGCACGTCATTCCAGCGCAAGAGGTTAAGGGAATCAACTGGTTGTCGTTGAAAATAGGCCGAACGCGTTCACGGATATCGCATGTATCGAGGAGATTAACAGGCAGCTGAATTTCGAATCGTGTCGTACAATCGAACGCGCCACATTGAGAAACGATCGGTCACTTTACACGTTACGTAGCACGTGTTCGTCGCGACACGTGTTACTTACCTCGGAGCTAAACGATCTAACCGCACGAGCACCGATATAATCGTGCGAATAATTACGCGTTCCGGAGGAATGCGAACAACCTGGAACCCACTCGAGCGTGGACAATCGTAAATTTCCTTATTATTTCCGGGCGCGTAGCTCGTTACGGGCACACCTGCGGATTCGAATCGTTATCCGTTCGTTTGTTCGAGGCACGCGAATAAAATGAAATACTCTTCTCAACCTTCTCTGTGGGAAATTGCAACATTTGACACAATAGACGGGCGAAAGGAAATCTAATTGCAATAATCTTTCGATGAGAATCTCTCGCGACTCTGCCTATCGGGGAAAATAAAATTTTTCACCCGTGTTTTTTTTATTTTTTTATTTTTTTTTATTTAAATCTACCTGATACCGGAGACATAACTTTTTTCTCTATTTTCTTGTGCATAACGGTGCATTCCAAATAAATTTAGTTTTTTTCTTTTTTCTGGAATGAAATTGAACTTGGACATGGTTAAGTAGTTAATTTTAAACAATCATGAAGATTGTTCCAAGTTTGATAGCAATTTCTACGATATACGAATAATTTTAAAATACTACTCTCGAATTATTATTTGGATAGTTGTAAATTGAATATAGTTAAATAGTTGGTATATAAATTGTTTACGAATGTAATTAACAATTATCGAACAAGTCCTTGTTTAACAATTGAAATAACGAAAAGACCGAGTCTTCTCGAAATCCAGAGAACAACGACGAGTTGATAATCTCAATGTACACACGACGTTAATATTTATCATTTCATTTCATTTCACTTGCTCGATCCTTTCAGTAGATTATCTGAATGAAACTTCCCGAATGATCTATGCAGGCAGTAATCGGTTTTAATATCGCAACGAGTTCTTCGGATGCTTCTTCAAAAGGTCGTAAAGAAATAATGGATTTATGTAAAAAGTTAGTGTCTAGACTCTAGACTGTAAAGAGGTTCTCGAAGAGAATGTTAGTCGCAAATACCGACTTATTTTTAGAAGGTGATCGTATTAATCTTCATCGTTCTATTTTTTTTCTTTCTTTGTTTCTTTCCTTTTCCGACCAGCTTCTTAAGCCCTTTCGCTTAGTCAGGATGGTTTATGAAGACGGACATTAAGCGATCGTTACTTATGCTCGTTCCACCGTCTGGATTTCGCGAAAGTGGCAAAAAACATCGACGCTTGTTGTAATAGAATCTTGATTGCTCGAACTGTTCGTGAAACAGACTGTTTGAGTGATTGAATTTTCCAAGCCGTTTGTTTTCGTGTGAGAGGAAACATCATGCGTGTCTAACCACTCGGTAGGAATAACCGATTCTAAAGAATAATTTCTTTCAGTCTTGTTTTTTGTCTTATCTTTTTAGACTGCGGATGTGAGAAATTTAAAATTACAAAATGTGATACACATATTCATATATAGTACGAAAAAATATATAAAACATAGTTATTAAAATGATGAGAAATGTATGCAGTCTAATGACAAGAAACACGGCTCAATTTTTCCATTAATTGAGACGCCTCTATCAAATTCTACTGTGTATCAAAAGTTTATTCGTTTCAAACATTTATTTCAATTAATTATTTTATACTCGAGCTCACATTTAAACGAAAGGGGAATATCAATTTTTTACCATTTCTCCGAAAACTTCCGAGAATTTAGTTTCCAACACGTATGTAGCAACTCCGTATTTTCTCACGTATCGAAGTATAATCCCTTAAGGAGCACGCGTAAAATATCGATTTCGAAATTTGCGAGAAATTGACATTTTTTACGTGCATATTCTTTGTATATGCTATATATATTATACTATATATACTATTTACTATATATGCTATTTATATTATACTATATATACTATTTACTAAATATGCTATATGTATTATACCATATATACTATTTACTAAATATGCTATATGTATTATACTATATATACTATTTACTATATATGCTATATATATTATACCATATATACTATTTACTAAATATGCTATATGTATTATACTATATATACTATTTATTAAATATGCTATATATATTATACTATATATACTATTTACTATATATGCTATATATATTATACTATATATATATATTATGTATATCAAGTACTCGCTGCGACATTTAGTATCTCTATTTACGCGCGCTTCGTTTCTTTAATTGCATCTGGGAAAAATAAGGATTTGCATAAACGAGCGCAGGCCAGCGGCGGCTTGTCGACAGAAATACGCGCGCTATCATCACGAGAACTTTTCCCTCGTGAGAATTACACACCTAACGCCGTCTCAACTAGGCATTTTAATTTAGTTCGCGCCCTGGTCACGCCATTCGGCGAACCAATTAATGACAATAACAGCGCTCGGCTCCCCTTCTACATTATAGTGGCCCCTACTTTCGTTCTGCAAAGGAAAAGCCGACCATTATCTCGAGATCAATCACGCTTGTGGCGAACATGTTCATTCGACATTGCGGCTTTTTCTTTCTTTTTTTTTTTTTTTTTTTTTTCTTTAAACAAAAAGTTCGTTATCGCGTGAAGGACTAAAAATTAATTAAAGATATTAATATCAATGTTCATTTTGTCGTTGGAATCGTCAGTTGTAATATATTTATAATTGTTATAATATATTTATTACAACTAGTATGGATTGAAAACTTCGACGAGAATAATTTATTTGTTACGTCACATGTCGCTTATTAACTTCCGAGCTGTTCATTTTATTTTATTACGTTAAAATTGTGCATATTCCAGCGATGAAATTTTAGCCATATTTCCAATTGTACTATAGTTCTTTTCTCCTTGATTCAGTTGCTATATGTTTCAACATTTTTATAAATTATAATAACCGTGGAACCTTTGGCTTTACGATGCAATCTCGATCACTCTTGGACTGAAGAAAGACATTTACATTTAAAGAAAGGCTTACAATAAGTATTTCAATTCTTTTTATTTTAATTTCGATTAAACGAATTAATCGCAATTAAAACAAATTAGAAATTAAACGCTATATTATCTTTTCTGAATTTTTAGAAAATTTATACCTTCAATTCTTGCGGAACATCTGATCTGCGGGCTCTGAACTTATGGTCGACGACAAATTCATTGATAGATAATTATCAGATTATTCGAGACGGATTAATGGTCGATCGATATATTTGAGCAATCATTCCTGATTGCCGCAAAATCGTCGATCTAATTTACATGTTTAATTGTCCTTACGTTGCGTTGAGATACAGTCGCTTCGCAGCTATCTTTAACGTGGGAATTTAATCGTATTCGGGATTGATAAAACTCGCTGCTCGAGTTTATTATGTGGATCTCTTTACAGTGATCGTTTTACTGTCTACGTGGTTCCTTTGCGACTAATTGACATGTTTTTCTTCGGCTCGCGGCAAGCTAATAAAAGCTCTGCGGTAAATTATCGGAGGGCGGTTCATTAAATTACAAAAACGAGAAACGCAGTCAGTTTAATGGCTCAATGTCGATTATTGCAAAAACGCAGGAAAGCTCGGTGAGTTATGAAGTTATTTACTGAAACTTCAAGGTTGCGCGCGGCTGTACGAACGTTGCTCGAAAGGATCGTTTTATGTGTAACAAACATTCAAGTATTTCTCGCGTTGATCTGCTGTTTAAATCTGCTCTTGTAATTTAGAATCAATCGTTTGAGATAATTTGGATAGATAATTTCACAGTTTAGGAAAATTCGTTTCCACAACATTTTTAAAAATATCTGCCTCGTATTGGAACTCTCGAATTTCCCCACAATCAGTTATTTTTGCTTCGCGCAATACACGCGTAGAATGAAAATTTCGTTCCGACGAGGGAACTCAACTAGCAAAAGTTTAGATAGTCCGATACCTGAACTGAAATTTTCATCGTCCTGATGAATCCCGTTTCGTAACATTTCCTTACCGAGTAGAAATTGCGCTTAACATTTGTCGCAGAGTTTTGTGCTCCGAGTTGAATGCTAATAAATTTCTGTTTCAATTCTCGTTTCAGGTAAGTGGCGATAGCTCTCAGCGTTCATTTATCTACCCAATTCCCGAAGACTGCGGTAAGTCAAGATACATAGAAACATTTCTCAAACTTGGACTCTGGCTCGGTGAAGTTGGCCAAGCTCGCTCGACAAATTCGACGCTTTTAAAGAATTTACGGCCGAGAGATATGAAGTTTCGTTCCGTGGAACTCCTCCCTATAACCAGAACTATTAACAATCGCGCCAATGATAATGTCCTGGACAATACGAACAAACCTAACCTACTAAAATCGACGAACGAATCTAATTTAATCTCCAACGAAGTTTGAAAAAGTTTCCGTCATCGTTCGAACATTGGCGAGGAATCTTTTCTTCAGACAGAGTCAGTTTACGCGACGACTGCGCGTAAAAGTGAAATGAAAATCATCCGGTGAACGGAAGGGTTTGTGTTTTACGGTTTGTGTCCGGTTCACGTGTCCGTGGATATGTCGTCGTGTCGTACTGCTTCCTTAACAACCGAAGCCTTATCGGTCGTGGATCAGGCCGGCAAGGTCTGATTAATATTCATGACTCACTCGCGAAGGACATTGTGCGTTAATGCACGTTTGATTGGCGACAGTTTGCAAAACCAGTCAAGCCTCTCCTCCAAGGACGCTTAACGTTCATTCGCACGATATCCGTATAATTTCTCGTCGTGCGAATTATCCCCCGTGCATCGAAAATTAATAACCGTGGTGTAACAGTCATCGGCAAGCCACGGTGTTTTACGCGTTTATGGGAAACCGTAAGTTGCAGAAATACATATTTGATTAAGTGCAAAATTAAGAAAGAATTCGTAACTTGCATACACGAAGAAAAGTTCCGATAAACACGCGTCGAAAAATTAATGAACGATTTTTTCTTGTAGCTTCTTTCATTTTGTATGAAAAAATTATTTGTTCTATTCACCCTGTATGATACAGAAACAGAACAATTATAATATAGAATGTAATAATGGAAGTATTGTTATAATTATTAAATTCTAATAATGGAATACAATACAGAAGTGTATCAAACATCCAAACTAGAGTTAATAGTAGATTTCTTTAGCTACGTTCGTGGAAATTTAAAAATGCATAAATATCCGCAGCCTGGGTCGAGTACGATACGAATTATTTAGTTCGAAATCATCGCAAGGCTGTTACGAGAGAGTCTACGTTTAAATATTTCATTACCAAGTTTCAATGAGAATTCGGTGTCATTATTTATCGCATTGTCGCAGAATCCAGCAACAACTCGTAGGAAATGAAAATCATTAATTAAATCGTCGGGTAATTAACGTTCGCATTCGCCGTATTCTCATGAAATTACGAAATTAGGAAATTTATCACGTGGCCATTGAACTTGCCACGGGAATTTGCGGACAACTCACTTACATGCGTGTTATTTTTCACGCGCGGTGGATAAAATCAACGCCATAACTTTCGATAAACAATACGTGTGTGTACATGTACACGCGATATAGTTGAGAACGAAAATATTTTAGAGCGGGACTATTTTTTTCTTTTTTCTGTTTTCTTTTTTTTTTTCGACGAAATGTGATTCGCAGCGGGAAATTCTTTTTGCACGAAATGTGATTTGCAGTTGTAGAACCGAAATTGAAAAATTTTGATTAAATGTCACGCGTGTATCATAACATCTGTCGGAAAGGTCCGTACAAAATTCTATTTCGATTCCATTTCATTTAGAATCGAATTCATTGGTTTTCCTTTTTTCCTTTTCTCTCTCTCTCTCTCTCTCTCTCTCTCTCTCTCTTTCTCTTTTTTCAGAGTACAACTGTACGCCATGCCAATTTGTATAACTAATTCGAAAAATCCCTCGGGCACTCGGGAATCATATTTTGCTATATTGAAACGTTTGTCCGCGGAGATCTGTCTCGAAACACTCTCCGATATATATTACCGAATTTATTCGTTTTCTCTTTTTTCAATTTTAGATTCACTTGAAAGTAAATAAGAGAGGTATCGGCGATATCGTGCGCGGCAGGTTTCGAAGATTTCGTCCTCGTATTGTGAAACACTTTTTTAAATATTTTATATCGACCGGAAAGCAAGAATTGATGAGAAAATAACAACAAAGGTAATACCCGTTATTACCTTGATTATCTTAATATTTTATATACATAGTAATTTGTTATTTATTATTACAAAGAATGTGGCATCCAATTACTTGAATGAAAATTGAATTTAACGAATGAAGTTCGAGGTCAAAAATCAGTTTACGTTTAATCGTTGTGCAGGTTAAAATAAAACAAGAAAAAGTCAATCATACAATTTCATATCGTCAACTACACACTTTCCCCATCGAAGAGAAAAATTACAAAATCGTCTTTCAGTTCGCAAACGTTGAATGCATTATCGCAAAGGAGAGTATACAGTTACGGACAAAATTGAGGTAATGGAAATAGATATAAATTAAATTTAGTCAAAGTAGTGCTATTATTACGTACTTAAATTTTATATATTATATATCTTTATGTTACATAGATTATTTAGTGAATAATTGAAATTAATATTTACATTTGTATTGAAATAAGATATATATAAGATATACTTGAAGAAAAACTTAGCTGATTTTCGAGGGGCAAAAATAAGTGGACATGTAATAAAATATATGAGAAAAATAAAATTAATATTTAGTATGTCCCACCCTTTGCTTTAATAATTGCTTCTAAACGTCGTGGGATGCTATTTATCAGACATTCAATGCAATTTTTACCGATATTTTCAAATGCTAATTGCAAATTTTTAAAACAATCGTTTTCTTGTCCTTCCGCTTTTCTAATAGCACTTTTAAGTCCAGTACACTTCATAAATTTTCCATTAGATTCAAGTCCGAACTTTGTGCTGGCCATTCCAACAATTTAATATTTGAATCGTCAAAAAATTTATTGGTCTTTTTAGCAGTGTGCTTCGGGTCATTGTCCTGTTGGAAAATTTATTCTTCTTCGAGACCCATTTTTAGAACTGCCTCTTCTAAATTTTCGCATATTATTTCAATGTATTATATTTGTCAGCATTCGTCATTCCTTCAATTTGTACCAAACTACCGACTCTATTCCATGAAAAACACCCCCATAACGTTAATGACTCTCCTCTAAATTTGATAGTTGGCGTAATGAACGACTTTTTGTAGGTTTTATATCTTTTTCTCCAAAAGATAATCCTTTTTTTTCAATTGTTGCAATTCAAATTTGCTTTCGTCAGTCCATATTATTTTTTTCCAGAATGATTTTGGCATATTTACATATTTTTTAGCAAAAGCTTCTTCATATTTGTTTGCTTAATGTATGGCCTACATTTGGCTTTACAGTATCTTAATCCCAACTCCTGCAAAATACATTTAATTCTAACGTTTCTACAATATTTTGCGATGCGATTTTCTTTGATTTTGTCGACATTTACGAATAATTCAACGATCTTCCTTCGCGGTGGTACAACGTTTACGTCCGCTACCACTTAAATTTTCAACGGTTTTGTGTACCAAATATTTTTTATAAATTTTTTCTACCGCACTTTTGAAAACACCGAACTTTTTTGCTATCGCACGGTAACTTAATTGATTGCGGCAGTCCGATGTAATCAAATAACGAATTTGATTTGAAATTTCTTTTCTTGCTGACATTCCGCTATTTCCTTACAAATAATCTGCCCTATACAAAGCCTAGAAAATAACTATACAGTTCATTTGATACCGCAGCGTAAGAATGGAAGCAACACTTCACACATTTGCTTACATTGTTTGCCTTGGAGTGAACGAAACAAACGAGTGTCCACTTATTTTTGTCTCTCGACAATCTGCTAACTATTTCTTCACGTATATCTTATTTCAACACCGATGTAAATATTAATTTCAATCATTCGCTAAATAATCTATGTACCATAAAGATATGTAATATATAAAACTTAAGTACGTAATAATAGTACCACTTAAGTGACTAAATATACTTAATTTCATATCTATTTCCATTACCTGTCCGCTCAATTTTGTGTCCGTAACCGTATATGAATATAAGTATACCGCGGATGGCGGAGACATCGTACACGCGTATTTCAATGAAAGTTAGTTACGCTCCAACGCGAAAAATCATTAAGCAAACGTGTCTCGTGATAGTCGAATTCATTGGCTCGCGATCAGGTTTATATCGGGCGCGCTTATTATTCTTAAACGAGAACGGTTCTCGCAGGTTGTCGCTTTGAGTACGTATACGTTAGGACGGATTATCCTCTCATCGATCGTTTTAATTCGCGGCGGCGTTTACGAGGCGCGACCACCTTCGAGTGGCGTAGCAACCGGCTAAGCGAAATCTCTTACGTGCCGTCATTTACCACGCTCGATTTCAAACGTTCCACGAGACGGGACGAGAGGGTTCACCATAGGCGATCGTACCATCATGCGGAACGATTATTGCACACGCCGTGTTCCTGTACTTTCATTACTCCATTACGACCTCATGTTAAACGGGGAACGGCTGATGACGCGAGTGTAACGTGACTTCTTACTTTAGAGTTACTAGAGAGAGAGAGAGAGAGAGAGAGAGAGAGAGAGAGAGAGAAGAGCCGAATAATCTAATTATACGTCGTTCAATGCGAACATGGGCGAAATTTATTTCTGGATAATAATTTGCAAATAAATTTTCGAAATAACGTCCTTTAATATTTGGCATATAACGGATTTGATGATAGCTCGTTTGATCAATTAACGGAATTTTAAAGCTATGCAAACAATTGGGGAAATAATAAATCGGAGAATTTGGGGAAATACTAACTCTCATTGTCTGAGAGAATAATATTTATTTGACAATTTGCCTTTGAATTTAGAGATATATATTTAATCACATATACATTACGTGTACTTAATCACTCGATGACAAAGATAGAAATTTAATAATATCGAAACACTGAAAGGAACATTCGTTATTACAGGAAATACTGCACTCACGATGAATTTTCATCGATTTAAGCTTACCGCGCCATTAAATTAAATTTTGAAGATTAATCATTTCAATGCACGAGAAACGTTCTTGCTCGATAAAAGAACAAAATTACCTTCGAAAATTATTAATATTACTTCTCTTTGTAAAGAATAATCAACCAAATGATGCACATTAATATTATCATTGAAACGATGCGAACGAACTTACTTTACACAACTTGACACGTCTTTGATATTTTTATTACAGTTTAGAGATATGAATCTGAAAATCCACATTGTGCGATCAATCGATTGCAAGCGTGCATAATCTATCTCGAATATCAGAGTAAATTGTCCGTGTAATATTCTCTTGCGAGACACGCGTCGGGGAAAGACAGGACAATATACGTACGACGGTATATTCACGCATACTCGCTGCTTATATGTATATGGTTGGGAAAGCAATAAGGCAAGAATATAATGAGATAATCCTTTGTGTCGCCAGTATGTGAAACGCAATAAAAACACGCGAATCGTTCGCATTATTAAAGCTTTGAATTGCGTTTAACTCACGTTTAGCGGAATTTGTTTTTTGCCCAGCGTTTGTCGAGTGTCTTCTTTATTCCCGTTCAGAGTGCTATTTACATCGTACGTCTTAAATCCGTTTCGAACAAAGGGCCGTTTCTACCTGAGCAAACACCGCTGTTGAGCGAGACAGAAATTGGATTCGAAACGTTAGAATCCACGAGTTAAGCATTCGAACGTGCAGTTTTAATCTGTTGCGCTGGAAACGACGTGGCTACGATGCACGTCGAGAACATTTTGTCCCAAACTGCAACGTTTCCTCAGTTTTAAGTATATTTAAATGGTGAAACGAATGACAAGTTTATTATTTCTTAATAATTTCTTCATGATTCCAGTGATATCATACCGACGATGCTCAAAAGAAGAAGAAAGCGGCGAATCATTGTAATACGGCTCGGTCACTCGTTATGGTCCGCGAGTCAGTTGCCAGCACGTTTCTATCGACTTTGCAACTCTGTATTAATTATCGAACGTTGAAAATATAATAATAACTTTCTCGAGTGGATATTAATTCACAATTCATAAATTGCTTCTCGCTTCAATTATTCGCGATGATCGTACAATGTTCGTGAGAATCACATCTGAACGATTTGCTCAAAATGTTTGTAGATGTGGAACTGTTTGTGTGTTTTTAGAAATTATCGAACGATTCTTCGTAGAACGTGAAGTTTCGTTGTTTTATTTCGTTTTAACGTCTCTGATCGAAACTCTTTTGGTCGTCGATAATTCTAATTCGACGAAAGTCGATCGAGTGCCAGTCTAACGCATGCACGGGGTCTTTTCAAGCGCGAAATTGAAGATGGAAGGATTTGGTGTTTCGTCAAAAGATGACTCATCTTAACGCGTGTCTTATCGTTTTCGGGTGCCGACTGCCGGCGTGCTCACCCTCTCGAGACCTTTTCAGATGGGTGACACTTATTTTCAGTTGCCGGTGACTGCCACGCCAGACATATTCATTCGATCGAAACGGCAGTGTCATTGAATGCCACTGAGGCAGAACAAACGACATAGTTATATCTCCGGAGTGAACTGCTCTCAATGGCGAGGTTAATTTCGAAAGAAACCCCCCCCCCCCGTGTCTCCCCTCCCCCCCGTGTTGGAAACCATCGAAGCGAAAATTCCGTAAATTGCAAATCTTCTCGAGATTCTTCGCTGCTAATTTTTGGCGAAATTTCGCGTCGATTCTTGAGAGTCGAACCGATTCTAATGCATTTGCAGTGTATGAAGATACATCGAATACGAAACATTTTCTTTTTCTGCATTGTATTCGTATTTCATCGTATTTCGCAATGTGAAAATCAAGATTCCGATTTATTCGTAATTCGTGTTTGAATATACAGTTTTCGTAGACAAATGTTGAAGAAGATTTACTAACATTTACATAGAAATACCAAAAAATGATACAAAACATGGTTTTCTTGATCAATATTGTTTAAACAAAACGGTGTACACAAAATTAGATTCGTCGTTAAGAAAAATACCAATTTTATCAATTTATACAAAAACTGTGTCTTGAGTAATTTCCGAGATATTTGACAAAATATATTCCGGTTGTCATCCCTTTAACATCAACGATTGCCGATAACAAAAAAAAAAAAAGGAAAAGTCGAAATCATGTCAATTATTTTTTCCAAAAGCTAGCAATTTATACCAAATTTCATCAAAGTGACTGACACTTCTTTCTATGTACCCATGTCAGTGGACAAGAATTTTCTTCGCTCGTACACGTAAAAATATAAATTTCTATAAACGATCCACACGATCCTAGTTACATACGCGCACGTAACAGCACACAGTTCGCAAGAAGGGAATTCACATTTTCCGAAAAGCAACTGTCAGGAAGGTATGACTAGCTCGTTAGAAGAATTATTGCGTTTGATGGATACATCTCGCAAACGAACTCGATTTTCCTTTCGTAGACAACTCACACACACACACACACACACACACACACTCACTCACACGCATGCCATATACGTAGAACGTCCAGTTGGTCGTATTCTTTTAATTTGTACGTCATGCATCAATGTCAGGGTCTCAGTTATCCGGCTGCTTTTGCGCCAGTGGACACTTCTCAGGCCCTTTAGTCCGGATGGACCAGCCAGTCTGTCTGCATGCCATCCTAATAACGGGATTCACCGGGGGCTAACGACACGTTTCTCGATCCATCAATGGCCGCCGTGTTCTCCTTTGACGCGACACTCTTAAGGATCGTCCAAGTGACCGCAATTAAGACGACGACGTCTACCTCGAGGGCGAAGCTTCTGAAATCGCGGGAATATTTTCCCATCCTTGGCACTTGGCATTCGACGACTTGAAAAAACAAAAAAACAGAAAACAAGAAATTTGGCTTTGAAAATATGTAATTTCCAGACGAGATTTTTGAACGGTTGGAGCGTACAAATTTTTAATTCAATTCGAACGCGATCCGATATTGGGTTTCAAGTGATAAAGAAGTACGTGTTATTTTTTAATATAATTTTTCCGGAGTAATTCGAAATTAAATTTTTACAGCCGAGATGCGTGGAAATGTTCGATTCAATGGAATACGATCCGCGCGATATTAATATTAGACCTTGTTCATGAAAAAAAAAAAAAAAAAAAAA